>NC_057813.1:436530485-436830485 GCF_018294505.1 Triticum aestivum | reverse complement strand
GAATTGTTGTTGAGCCCATTGACAACATCCTTGTCTTCTCCATAATTTTGCTGAACATTAAGCTAGTGTTGGAAAACTTTTGAAAGCATTTGTTCATGCTAGCTCATGAAGCATATGTTCGGATGTAAGAAGTGACTTCCTCTAGTTCATGTGCATTTGATGCAAGTTGCCGCCGTGGATTCGAGGAAGATTGTTTTGTTTCCTTTGGAATCATCCCAAATCAGTCATGCACACGTGCGAAGTATTCTATAGTCTGGAGGCTTGCAACCTTCATTCTATATGTGTCCCTAGCACACTAAGCCACTGATTGACTTGTTCAAGGAAAAGAAGTCTATGCTTGGGATCTAATCCATGGACTTGCGTAAAGACTTCGATATCCTCGATGATGGTTCTCCACCTGAACTCGGTAGTGTTTAATTATAAGACTACTACGTGGCCATGCTTGTCTGGGACAACGTGTTCACATGTTTGTAGCAGAACCAACTCATGTTTTGGAGCTTACTATCGTAGTTCATTCCCCGAGAATCTCACAACGCCGTCTCGTCGATTTGTGTTGTAAACTTTCATTTTTCTTTCTAGACTTGATGAGTCTGGAATATTCTGACACCAACCAGATCTGAATCTCAGGCAAATGTGATGGTTGGAACATTTCCCAAGAACTATAATATTGGTCTCGCGATAACCGGTAAAGTGGATGTCGTGGCCAACACACCCAGCCGGAAGACCTCCTGTTGTAGTATCTTGATTTGAGGAAGTTGGCCACCTCCCCATAGGGATTTCGTAGGATTTACTCCCTAGTTGCCCCTATGGATTTCTGTGTTCCGAAGTCCGACCTTTTTACTTGATGTTCTAGATATCAAACCATATCTATGAATGGGTTACACTAGCACATCAAGGAGAACATTAGAAGAGGAGTGCTAAATGTTTCTCAGTCGATCATCCAGATTTCGTTCCCTTGGCCTTGCTAAGGTGAAATCTGAGAAAGTGTTATCCTCCTTTGCATCTGCATCGTCCATCGCTATTCATCATGGTAGTATGTTGTGTTGTCAGCACCCTTGACACGGATGTTGATAAAACCTTGATGATTGTGGAAATGCTCAAGTTCTTGAGAGCACGCACAAGTGCTACGTGTTATCATCGGCTCTAACTGGGATTCCTCTCAGTTTCCTCGGCAATGCTATGACCTTTCAAACAGTGAATTCACTCTCTATTGTTGGGTTCTTCCCCAGTTACCAGAATCATTCCTAGCATTTGCATTCTGTTCCCAGCTTGCACCGCCATTGTGCCATTCTACCATGGGTCTCTTCCATTTCCGGTGGTAAGCAAAATCATCCATTACGTTGTCTTCAACAAGGTAATCCACATCATCCAAGTCCGAGTATGCCATTCTACCGACCCCCTCCAAACAATCGCTCGAGAATTGCCTTAGGCTGGTTTAAAGAGTCTCAATGATCTCTGAATCAAAGGTAATTCTTTTTGCCACTTAAGGGGATAATCTACGAATCACCCTCCTCCAGGATGTTTCGTCGTGGTATCATGGCAACTCAACTCCTCGCTACGTTGACAATCGTTTACCACCTTCTTAGGTGTGGAATTGTTGTCTACCTAGTGAGCCCTCGTCATCTGTCTCACTCCATTTCCTCAGATGTATGCTTTGTGTCTCATCTCGAGAGATGTGACAATGTCTCATCCCATGAGTTGATCTTGAGTTGTTCGGTCTTCGAGAAGATAGATTCTTCTAGAGTTTTCCTTCCCACTTCTCGTCATGTTAGCTGGAGTTCTCAGAGGAAGACGTCGAGACAAAGATGGTGATTGAAACAACGTTCATTTGAAGTGCAACCTGGATCATGAAGATTGTACTAGTTTCGTTTCCCCTTCATCTTACCCCATGCTTGAATCTCGGGACGATATTCTTGTTTAGTGGGGGCGAGTTGTCACATCCCTAGCTTCTGGTGCTGCCTAGTGTTTGCATCATGTTTAAATTTCTAAAGACTTGAACTGGGGAAATTTGGAAGCCTCAAAACCCTAAATAAAAGAAGGGCAAAAACCCTAAAATCTCATTCATTGTTCCAAAATGCTCTTCTTAAATGTTTGATAATTTTTGGAAAGGGTTCTGGTCCCAACCAAAATATTGAACATTTTTAAGGACTTAATCTTGGGACTTTGAATTTAAATCATTAGCTATTTGAATTTGAATTATATTCATATAATTAGAATATAATTTCAAATACCCCTGAAATATTTTATGAGCTTTTGGAAAAGTCCATCTAGCAAAATAAAAATATTCAGAGGAGTTTTTGGCATTGTTTGGATTATTTTAAATTCAAAACAGTGGCAAAAGATTAAATAAAAGAAAACAGAACAGAAATATAAAAAAAGAGCAGAAGCCTACCTGGGCCACCTACCTGCAGCCCACCTAGCGCCCCACCTGGCGCCAGCAACTGGCCCAGCTCCTGTGCTGGCAGCCCACCGGTGCGGCCCAGTCCACCAGGCGCCTCCCCCTGTCGCCTTCCTCCTCGTGCCAGTAGGCAGAGGAGGGACACCGCGACGCCGCCGCGCGCGCCACCTCCACCCTGCTCTGGCCACCTCCTGCTTCGCGCTGGAGGCTCGTCCTCCTCCCTGACCCCGTGCCTGGATGACGCCACACTGCCCCGACTCCCTCTCGCACTCTCCCTCGCCTCATCCCCTCCTCTGTCTCTCTCTCACACGCACGGCCGTCGCCACCGACGCCGTTCGCCGTGGCCACAGCCACCGCCTCGCCTCTCCGACACGCCCACGGGCTCCGCCTCGTCCCTCTCTTCCTCCTCACCGAGCCGTCCGACGCCGGAAGCCCCTGGACGTCGCAAGCACCGCCGTTCCCCTCGTCGGCCACCGGAGATCGCCGCCGTCAATTCTCCGTCGCAGAAGCTTCCCCGGGCCCATTGAGCTGCTCTGCGAGTCCGCCGTGAGCCCCTCTTCCTTTCCCCTCACCTCTCTCTCTCGCGCATGCCCTGTAGCCGCCGCCCCACGAGCACCCGAGGCCGCCGTCCGCCATGGCCGGTGAGCTTCGTGCTCCCGAGCTCCTCCACCTGCGCTCGTTGCCTCCGAGTGCTCCTGATGACCCCAGTGACCCGTAGAGCCCCTCTAGCGCCTCAGCTCCCTCATTTGCGAGCAGCAGCGCCGAACCCGACCGCACCCGAACTCCGGCCGCCGCTCACGAGCTCGCCGTCGTCGGTACCGGCCACCACAGGCACGGCCACCACCACCGTTCGATGCGCACCAGCAAGGGCTCTCCAACGAGCCCAAGCACGGCCTCGCCCGTGCCCTGTAGCGCGTTTCCGGTTCGCGCCGCCATCTCGGGCCTCGCCGGTGTCATGTCGCCGGTGGGTTTGACCCACTTTGACCACGGTGGGACCCCCCTGTGTCCATGACATGTGGGGCCGGCCTTTGACTGAATTAGTGTAGGATTTTAATTAGTGCTAATTGCTCTGTTAGTTAATTAGGATTAGTACTAATTGAATTAGTTAAACTAATTACCCCTGCTGACACTGACAGTGGGCCCCGTGGCTATTAATTTGATTAGTTAGAATTAATTAACTCTGTTAGTCACCTGAGTCACTGACCAGTGGGCCCCACTGGTCAGGTTTGACCGGACCAGCCCCTGTTGACCTGCTGACGTCATGCCAACGCCATGCTGACGCAATATTCCTTTTCTGGAATTTAGTTTATTTTATAAATAATCAGGAAATTCCAGAAAATTGTATAAACTTCTAAAATTCATAGAAATTCAACCGTAACTCCAAATTAAATAAATTATATATGAAAAATTATCAGAAAAATTCAAGGAATCCATCTGTACCATTTTCATGCATGTTTGAACAATGTTTGTCCTCTGTTTTGGACAAAACAAATAAAGGGCATTTAAATAATCATATATGGAGTTGGAGTTTGAATCATGTATTCAAACCAACTTCATTTAAATCATAGCTAGGTGCATTAGCCCAAAACACATTCATATTGCCATGTCATAGCATGCATCATATTGTGCATTGCATTGATCGTGTTTCTTCTATGTTTGCCGGTGTTGTTCCCCCTCGATAGACGTTGTACCGGCGATGTGATCGATGACACCGATGAAGAGCTATATTATCTTTAGAAGTGCCAGGCAAGCAAAACACCCTTGTTCATTCCGATATAATCCCACTCTCTCGGTCCTGCTCTCTTTTACTGCATTAGGACAACAACGATTCATCTGTTACTTGCTGCGGTAGCTGAACCCCTTTATCCTCTGCATGACCTGTCATTCCACAGTAAATAGATGAAACCCACTAGCATGAGTAGGAGTTGTTTGAGCCCTATTGTGCCTACTCATTCTTGCTTGTTTGTCATGCCTGCTACTGCTTAGAGTTGTGTCAGGTCTGATTCATCGGGAATGAATCAGAGGTGTGTGAACATGTCCTACTGTGTGTGAGCTAAGTGTGTGAACATGATTTGGTAAAGGTAGCGGTGAGAGGCCATGTAGGAGTACATGGTGGGTTGTCTCATTGAAGCCGTCCTCAGGAACTGAGTTCTGTGTTTGTGATCCACGATTCAGCTACTACCACGCATTGGGCCCGAAACCAATGGACCCTCTCGGCTTCTTAATCACCCTTGTCCTCTGTCCAGGAGTTGCAAGTAGTTTCTGGTGTTTGTAGTATGCTGGAGGCCGCGGGCAGCGCTGACCGGAGGGGTGGGCTGTGATGCGGTAGGCACGTGGCACGGTGTACCGGGCGCCCGTTTGGTGTCTCGAGAACCCTGTTCACATCGTTTGGGGCTGTGAGCGAAACTCCGGCCGGATCTCCTCATGGATGGAACCCGAATAGGCGATAAACCTGGACTAGAGACTTGAGTGTTTAGGCAGGCCGTGGCCGACACCCACGTTGGGCTTCCGCTTGAAGGTTGCCGAGTACATGTCGTGTAAACGGCGGTAAGTGGTGAGAGCGTGTGTGAAGAAGTACACCCCTGCAGGGTTAACATCATCTATTCGAATAGCCGTGTCCGCGGTAAAGGACTTCTGGGTTGCTTATATCAGTTCATAGACAAGTGAAAGTGGATACTCTAAAATACGCAAGATAAGCGTGAGTGCTATGGATGGCGTTCTCGTAGGGAGACGAGAGCGGATCCATAGTGGTGTATTGATATGGTGAATATGTGGACTCGTGTGCGCCACCTCAAAAGAGTTACTTGCAGTCGTAGTTCAGGATAGCCACCGAGTCAAAGCTGGCTTGCTGCAGTTAAACCCCCACCATCCCTTTGTTGATAATGATGCATATGTAGTTAGTTCTGATGTAAGTCTTGCTGGGTACATTTGTACTCACGTTTGCCTATTTTATGTTTTTGCAGAGAGACTTCGGTCTCGCTAGTAGTACCGCGTGGACTTCGACGTTTAGCTTGTTACCTCAGCTACGATCTTGTGCCCTCGGCAGGATCTGGTAGATAGTCAGGCTTCTCAGCCTTTTTCATTTTATAGTTGTCTATACTCAGACATGTTAAGCTTCCGCATGTGCTTTGACTTGTATGCTCTGAATGTTGGGTCATGAGACCCCTGTTTGTAATATCTCACTCCTCGGAGCCTATTGAATAAATACTTGAGTCGTAGAGTCATGTTGTGATGCCATGTTGTATTTGCACATATCGAGCATATTGTGTGTATGTTATTGAAATGCTTGGTATGTGTGGGATCTGGCTATCTAGTTGTTTATCCTTAGTAGCCTCTCTTACCGGGAAATGTCTCCTAGTGTTTCCACTGAGCCATGGTAGCTTGCTACTGCTCCGGAACACTTAGGCTGGCCGGCATGTGTCCTTCTTCGTTCCTGTGTCTGTCCCTTCGGGGAAATGTCACGCGATGAATACCGGAGTCCTGTTAGCCCGCTACAGCCCGGTTCACCGGAGTCCTGCTAGCCCAGTGCTACAGCCTGGATTCACTCGCTGATGACCGACATGTTCGATGCTGGGTCATGGATGCCTGTCCCTGTAAGTTAGTGCCACTTTGGGTTTACAACTAGCCATGTCAGCCCGGGCTCCTTATCATATGGATGCTAGCGACACTGTCATATACGTGTGCCAAAAGGCGCAAACGGTCCCGGGCAAAGGTAAGGCGACACCCGTGGGAATACCGTGCGTGAGGCCGCAAAGTGATATGAGGTGTTACATGCTAGATCGATGTGGCATTGAGTCGGGGTCCTGACAGCCTGGTAAAACTCACTTATCTCCCAAGCGCCGCAATCAATGGCGCGGTTGGGTTACCCACGCCCGTATTGATGAGAATCCCGGAATAAGGGGACACAATCTCTGCTTTGACAAGACGTGCCAAGGAAATCTCTTTGCTAAACGCACTGAGGTGGAACAATAAAAACAATTCGAATAAAGGCTTGGCCGTGGTGTGACGTCATGCCACGAAATACGTCAGCAGATTGAACTTGTGTAAATATTATTCTCTCTACGGTGGTATGTGGCACTTATTTTGCAGAGCCGGACACTATCCCGGTGTTCAAAATCTTCTATGAAGTATTCGGAGGAGGAACCCGCCTTGCAATGCCGAAGACAATATGCGCGCCGGACTCGTCGTCATTGAAGCCTGGTTCAGGGGCTACCGAGGAAGTCCTGGACTAGGGGGTGTCCGGATAGCCGAACTATCATCTTTGGCCGGACTCCAAGACTATGAAGTTACAAGATTGAAGATTTTGTCCCGTGTCCGGATGGGACTTTCCTTGGCGTGGAAGGCAAGCTTGGCAAAACGGATATGTAGATCTCCTACCATTGTAACCGACTCTGTGTAACCCTAGCCCTCTCCGGTGTCTATATAAACCGGAGGGTTTTAGTCTGTAGGACGAACAACAATCATACCATAGGCTAGCTTCTAGGGTTTAGCCTCTCTGATCTCGTGGTAGATCTACTCTTGTACTACCCATATCATCAATATTAATCAAGCAGGAGTAGGGTTTTACCTCCACCGAGAGGGCCCGAACCTGGATAAAAACATCGTGTCCCTTGTCTCCTGTTACCATCCGCCTAGATGCACAGTTTGGGACCCCCTACACGAGATCCGCCGGTTTTGACACCGACAGGCTTTCTCAAATGCCCTAGGTCTTCGTGAGCAAGTGAGTTGGATGCACACCCACTATTTTTATTTTGTTGAGCATTCATTTATAGCTCTAGTGCATCCGTTGCATGGCAATCCCTACTCCTCATGTTGACATCAATTGATGGGCATCTCCATAGCCCGTTGATTATCCTCGTCAATGTGAGACTTTCTCCTTTTTTGTCTTCTCCACACAATCCCAATCATCATATTCTATTCCACCCATAGTGCTATATCCATGGCTCACGCTCATGTATTGCATGAAGGTTGAAAAAGTTTGAGATTATTTAAGTATGAAACAATTGCTTGGCTTGTCATCGGGGGTATAGAAGTTGGGAACATCTTTGTGTGACGAAAATGAAGCATAGCCTAACTATATGATTTTGTAGGGATGAACTTTCTTTTGCCATGTTATTTTGAGAAGACATGATTACTTTGATTAGTATGCTTGAAGTGTTACTATTTCTTTTATCAATATGAACTTTTATTTTGAATCATTTGGATCTGAACATTCATGCCACAATAAAGAAAATTACATTGAGATTATGCTAGGTACCACATCAAAAATTTCTTCTTTATCATTTACCTACTCGAGGACGAGCAGGAATTAAGCTTGGGGATGCTTGATACGTCTCCAATGTATCTATAATTTTTTATTGTTCCATGCTATTATATTACCCCTTTTGGATGTTTATGGGCTTTATTTTACACATTTATATCATTTTTGGGACTAACCTACTAACCAGAGGCCCAGCCCGTATTGCTGTTTTTTTGCCCATTTCAATATTTCGAAGAAAAGGAATATCAAACGGAATGAAACCTTTGGGAGCGTGTTTTTTGGAATGAACATGATCCAGAGGACTTGGAGTGCAAGTCAAGAAGTAGCCGAGGCGGCCACGAGAGGGTACGGCGCCCCCCTATAGGGCGCGCCCCCTGTCTCGTGGGCCCCTCGGGCGGCCACCCACGTACTTCTTCCTCCTATATAAGCCTACGTACCCCAAAAACATCCAGGGAGCCAACGAAACACAATTTCCACCGCCGTAACCTTCTGTATCCGCGAGATCCCATCTTGGAGCCTTCGCCGGTGCTCTGCCAGAGGGGGAATCGACCACGGAGGGCTTCTACATCAACACCATAGCCCCTCCAATGAGTTGTGAGTAGTTTACCACATACCTTCGGGTCCATAGTTATTAGCTAGATGGCTTCTTCTCTCTTTTTGGATCTCAATACAATGTTCTCCCCCTCTCTTGTGGAGATCTATTCAATGTAAACTCTTTTTGCGGTGTGTTTGTCGAGATCCGATGAATTGTGGGTTTATGATCAAGTTTATCTATGAGAAATATTTGAATCTCCTCTGAATTCTTTTATGTATGATTGAGTTATCTTTGCAAGTCTCTTCGAATTACCAGTTTCATTTGGCCTACTAGATTGATCTTTCTTGCCATGGGAGAAGTGCTTAGCTTTGGGTTCAATCTTGCAGTGTGCTTACCCAGTGACAGCAGGGGTAGCAAGGCACGTATTGTATTGTTGCCATCGAGGATAAAAAGATGGGGTTTATATCATATTGCATGAGTTTATCCCTCTACATCATGTCATCTTGTTTAATGCGTTACTTTGTTCTTATGAACTTAATACTCTAAGTGCAGGCAGGAGTCGGTCGATGTGTGGAGTAATAGTAGTAGATGCAGGCAGGAGTCGGTCTACTTGTTGCGGACGTGATGCCTATATACATGATCATGCCTAGATAATCTCATAATTATTCGCTTTTCTATCAATTGCTCGACAGTAATTTGTTCACCCACCGTAATACTTATGCTATCTTGAGAGAAGCCTCTAGTGAAACCTATGGCCCCCGGGTCTATCTCTTATAATACCCAATCTACTTTTATTTGCATCTTTACTTTTTGCATCTATATTATGAAATACCAAAAATATATTTATCTTATCATACTATCTCTATTAGATCTCACTTTCGCAAGTCGCCGTGAAGGGATTGACAACCCCTTTATTGCGTTGGTTGCGAGTTCTTTGTTTCTTTGTGTAGGTGCGTGGGACTTTTGAGGAGCCTCCTACTGGATTGATACCTTGGTTCTCAAAAACCGAGGGAAATACTTACACTACTATTGCTGCATCACCCTTTCCTCTTCAAGGAAAACCAACGCAAGCTCAAGACGTAGCAGCGACTCAATGGTATGATCCGCCATGCAACCCAGCATCGAACCAAGTCAATACCAATTAAACCATTTCCCAGCAGAGCCTTGACCTTTGCAATGGTGGGGGCGAGTTTTTTACATTCAGTAGCCGTAAGATTCTCAGGAAGATGATGTTTTGAGTCAAGATGCTGGGCACGGTAACCCGACAGTGGATTCTCGTCAGCCGGAGAGGTATCTTGGCAGTAAAACCATGTCTGGTTCCAATCTTTAGGGTGACTCGACAAGCAAGCATAGGGGAAGATGGCATCTCTTCTTCGTTGAACTGAGATTCCGCCAAGTTCCAAGCTGGGTCCGTTCGTAAACTCATTTTGGCGGTTCAAATAAAAATATTCTCTGATCAGTTCGACACTGGGCTCCTCTTGAAGGTATACTTCACAGAAAACTTGGAAGTTGCAGATGTTTGACACGGAATTGGGTCCAATGTCTTGATGATGAAGTTCAAAGGAGTGCAGAACATCTCAGAAAAATTTAGAACCGGGCGGTGAGAAGCCCCAATTCATGTGATCAGTAAAAACGATGACTTCACCATCCTTTGGCTGAGGTCTTTCTTCTTCCGGATCGGGGGCGCAATAATGCATGACAGTCTTCTCTGGTAAATAGCCGGTTTTCACAAAGTCCTTGAGCATGTCCTCAGTGACAATGGAGGGAACCCAGTTACATGAAGTGGCTGTCTTAGGCGGCATTGTGAAGAAAGAAGCCTAAAAGAAAGAATAATTTTGCTGATTTAAGGTTGATTCATTAAGCCAGAGGAGAAACACTACAATACATATTCAGAGTGGCAGCTTAAAAGGGGCCTAATGATATATGACTAGCTACAACTGGTGATGTAAGCCGCCATGACAATATTGACAGTTAAGATCTCTCAAGAAGGAAAAATTTCGCTAAGTGAGGGACAAACAAATTTCACAGACTGAAGCTATAATTTTGAATCTGTGGCAGTTCAGAAAATGCAGTAAATTCTAAACCTAAATATCATGGCAGCAGGAGAACTAGCACAAGGGCGAGATGTTTGCATCTGTAAAACAAGTTTGGAGACAACAGAAGGAGTGGAGATAGGTTCCGCGCGTCCTAAGGGATATATTTAGATCTAAAATAAGAGCTAACTAGAGGTACAGTGAAGAATGATGAAGAGCGATGAAGAACTCGAAGAACTACAGAAAACCTAATGGAGATCTACGATGGAGAGGATAAGAGGCTTATCGGATCCGAGGAGCAATGAGGAGGTGCTGCAGTTTCTCTGGTCCAGTTCAGGTCGATGTAGCGGCCAAGGACGAGGAAGACGGTGAGCTCGCGGCGGCGGTGGAGCTTGAAGCGGTAGATGAGTCACGAGAGGAGGAGGAAGACGAGAAGGAGAAGGAAAAAATGAAAGGAGGCTGTCTGACCCTAGTTATAAGGAGAAGGATGAACAGGTGGGCACGAAAAATGAGGAGGCCAAAGAATGATTATCCAGCGCTTAGGAAGCCTCGATTTTTGGGATGGTCATTAAAGATAAGGATCCGTTAAGATATGTTGGATATTGTGTAAAATTAGATAGCAGATGATGTCATGGAGGGTTACCACAATCGTAGAAGATGAAATCATGGCGGGTTATGAGATCTCGCACCAATGAAGAAGGAAGGATCTTTTCTAAGTGTTGAAGATTGACATGAACAAATTCAAATAAATATGGGGCCTAATGTTGGGGATATAACTACTAGGTATGACAGGGGCCGACTTATACCTATGGCGGTTCATCAATATGAAGCCCATGAGGATATTGAAGATGGCGGTTCATGGGGCGAAGGCCCAAGAGCGACTTAAGGCCCATAGGGTAAACCGCCATATGTGTATGACTTATATTGTAAGGCAAGTATAGTTAGCCAGCGAGCCGGACACATTGTCTATGAGCCCGCCGGGACTCTGTGAGCCGCTGGGCGTCAACCTGTGTATATAAAGGGACGACCCAGCGGCGGTTCAGGGCAAGAAAGAAGGGATCAAAAAGCTAGGTTAAGCAGATTCGCTCCCTGGTAATCCAGACATAAGCAATACCACCTCAAACTGGATTAGGCCTTTACCTTCATCGCTAGGGGCCGAACCAGTATAAACTCCTATGTCCTTTATCCCGTTTAACCCCTTTAAGCTAACCTAGTTGTGATGGCTCCATGACTAAGTCCTCACACTAGGACATCTGCCGTGACTATTCCACGACACATTCCCTTAGGCCCAAAAAATGGTGAAGTGCCATGTAGTCAATGTTCACATGACACTGTAAGTGCATCTAGTGTCCCTTAGTGATTTTTGTGTATTGAAGACTTATAGGTTAAGGGATGATAACCCACAAGTATAGGGGATCGCAATAGCTTTCGAGGGTAGAGCATTCAACCCAAATTTATTGATTCGACACAAGGGGAGCCAAAGAATATTCTTGAGTATTAGCAGATGAGTTGTCAATTCAACCACACCTGGATAACTTAGTATCTACAGCAAAGTGTTTAGTAGCAAAAGTGGTATGATAGTAATGGTAACAGTAGCAAAAGTAAAGATAAATGTTTTTGGGTTTTTGCAGTAGTTGTAACAGTAGCAACGGAAAAGTAAATAAGCGAAGAACAATATGTGAAAAGCTCGTAGGCAATGGATCAGTGATGGATAATTATGCCAGATGCGATTCCTCATGCAATAGTTATAACATAGGGTGATATAGAACTAGCTCCAATTAATCAATGTAATGTAGGCATGTATTCCGTAAATAGTCATATGTGCTTATGGAAAAGAACTTGCATGACATCTTTTGTCCTACCCTCCCGTGGCAGCGGGGTACTTACAGAAACTAAGGGATATTAAGGCCTCCTTTTAATAGAGAACCGAACCAAAGCATTAACACATAGTGAATACATGAACTCCTCAAACTACGGTCATCACTAAGAAGTATCCCGATTATTGTCACTTCGAGGTTGTTGGATCATAACACATAATAGGTGACTATAGACTTGCAAGATAGGATCAAGAACACACATATATTCATGAAAACATAATAGGTTCAGATCTGAAATCATGGCACTCGGGCCCTAGTGACAAGCATTAAGCATAGCAAAGTCATAGCAACATCAATCTCAGAACATAGTGGATACTAGGGATCAAACCCTAACAAAACTAACTTGATTACATGGTAAATCTCATCCAACCCATCACCGTCCAGCAAGCCTACGATGGAATTACTCACACACGGCGGTGAGCATCATGAAATTGGTGATGGAGGATGGTTGATGATGACGACGGCGACGAATCCCCCTCTCTGGAGCCCCGAACGGACTACAGATCAGCCCTCCCGAGAGAGATTAGGGCTTGGCGGCGGCTCTGTGTCGTGAAACGCGATGAAACATTCTCCTTTATTTTTTCTCCTCGAGACGGTATATATGGAGTTGGAGTTGAGGTCGGGAGGTGTCCAGGGGGCCCACGAGATAGGAGGGCGCCCCCTGTCTCGTGGACAGCCCGTGGGCCCCCTGGCCTTGATTCTTTTGCCAAAAATTCTTATTAATTCTGAAAAGTGCCTCCGTGGATTTCCAGGACATTCCGAGAACTTTTGTTTTCTACACATAAAACAACATCATGGCAGTTCTGCTGAAAACAGCGTCAGTCCGGGTTAGTTTCATTCAAATCATGCAAGTTAGAGTCCAAAACAAGGGCAAAAGTGTTTGGAAAAGTAGATACGTCGGAGACGTATCAACTCCCCCAAGCTTAGACCTTTGCTTGTCCTCAAGCAATTCAGTTGATAAACTGAAAGTGATAAAGAAAAACTTTTACAAACTCTGTTTGCTCTTGTTGTTGTAACATGAAAAGCCAACATTCAAGTTTCAGCAAATATTATGAACTAACCATACTAACAATAACACATAGGTCTCAGAATTACTCATATCAATAACATAATCAACTAGCAAGCCATAATAATAAAACTCAGATGACAACACTTTCTCAAAATAATCATAACATGATATAACAAAATGGTATGTCGCTAGCCCTTTCTGAGACCGCAAAACATAAATGCAGAGCACCTTTAAAGATCAAGGACTGACTAAACATTGTAATTCATGGTAAAAGAGATCCAGTCAAGTCATACCCAATATAAACCAATAATAATGAATGCAAATGACAGTGTGCTCTCCAGTGGGTGCTTTTTAATAAGAAGGGATGATGACTCAACATAAAAGTAAATAGATAGGCCCTTCGCAGATGGAAGCAGGGATTTGTAGAGGTGCCAGAGCTCGACTTTAAAATAGAGATTGAATAACATTTTGAGCGGCATACTTTTGCTGTCAACGCAACAACTATGAGATGGCTGTATCTTCCATACTACATGCATTATAGGCAGTTCCCAAACAGAATGGTAAAGGTTTATACTCCCCCAACCACAACCAAGCATCAATCCATGGCTTGCTCGAAACAACGAGTGCCTCCAACATACAATAGCCCTGGGGGAGTTTTGTTTAATTATTTTGATTTGCTTTGATCTTTTTGGATCATGGGAATGGGCATCCCAGTTACCGACCCTTTCTCATGAATGAGGAGCGGAGTCCACTCCTCGTGAGAATAACCCACCTAGCATGGAAGATATAGGCAGCCCTAGTTGAAACATGAGCTACTCGAGCATACAAAACAGAATTTCATTTGAAGGTTTGGAGTTTGGCACATACAAATTTACTTGGAACGGCAGATAAATACCGCATATAGGAAGGTATAGTGGACTCATATGGAACAACTTTGGGGTTTAAGGAGTTCGGATGCACAAGCAGTATTCCCGCTTAGTACAGGTGAAGGCTAGCAAAAGACTGGGAAGCGACCAACTGAGAGAGCAACAACAGTCGTAAACATGCATTAAAATTAATTTACACCGAGTACAAGCATGAGTAGGATATAATCTACCATGAACATAAATATCATGAAGGCTATGTTGATTGATTCAACTACATGCGTGAACATGTGCCAAGTCTAGTCACTCAATACATTCAAAGGAGGATACCATCTCATTATACCACATCATAATCATTCTAATAGCATGTTGGCACGCAAGGTAAACCATTATAACTCATAGCTAATCAAGCATGGCACAAGCAACTATAATATCTAAATGTCATTGCAAATATGTTTACTTCATAATAGCTGACTCAGGAACGATGAATCATCATATTTACAAAAACAAGAGAGGTCGAGTTCATACCAGCTTTTCTCATCCCAATAAGTCCATCATATATCATCATTATTGCCTTTCACTTGCACGACCGAACGATGTGTATAATAATAAGAGTGCACGTGCATTGGACTAAGCTAGAATCTACAAGCATTTAACTCGAGAGAGAAGACAAGTAATATGGGCTCAAAATTAAATAAACAATCATGCATATAATAGCCACTAAGCATTTTCAATATGGTCTTCTCGACCCCAAAAGAAAGAAAAGAAAATAAAACTATTTACACGGGAAAGCTCCCAACAAGTAAAAGAAGAACTAGAAATCTTTTTGGGTTTTCATTTTAATTTCTACTACAGGCAAGGAAATTAAACTAACTAATTTTTTGGGTTTTTTTAAAGGTTTATCAAACACACAAGAAGAAAACTAGAAAAAGAAATTTAAACTAGCATGGATAATACAATGAAAGAGTGTGAGCACCGACGACTAGTGTGTGAACATGAATGTAAAGTCGGTGAGAAATACGTACTCCCCCAAGCTTAGGCATTTGGCCTAAGTTGGTTTAATACCAAGGACCGCCGCTACTCTACCAGTGTAGTGGGAAGTGTAATCAGGATACCACTGGCTGGTCATCTCCGGATCCCACTGGACAGATGATGCACGATAAGGGTCCAACTCAGGTTCCGGCTTAGGTTCAGGTTCTGGAGTAAAAGCTTGGGCTAGATGGTTGTTCACTGCTTCCGGCGTAACAAGGCGATTTTCTGCAAGCAAGTCAAATAACAGAGGTGCAGGCAAAATAATAAACTCAAAGTGTTTCTTATTGAATCTAAGTCTATACAAGAGCATCTTCTCTTTGTTGTCAACAATAAACTTGTGTGCTACCATGCTCTTGTAATCTAAAATGTGAGGAGGTAATTTTGTCTCCTCCTCCTGATGGCGCCTAATGGGTATCTAAAAATGTTCAGCAAGGCGTGCAGCATAGATACCTCCAAATATGGGGCCTTTTGTACGGTTCAGGGCTAGGCGTTTAGCGACGACGACACCCATAATAAAAGTATTGTCTCCCAGCAAAGCATGTTGAAGAATAATAATATTTGGAACGCTCAAATTTCCACTATTTCCACGACCAATCAAGCATTTACTAGCAAATATAGCAAAGTAGCGTAAAACAGGAAAGTGTATGCTAGAGACTTTCGCCTCAGAGCCCTTCTTTGGCTCTTCTACAACAATAGTTTTAACGAAGCCATCCACATCTTCACGATGGGGTTCCTCTAATTCTCCCTCATAAGGTATCCTACATACCGCACAAAAATCACGTCAAGACATTTCTCTGAATTCATCATATAAATGAAATGATACTGCGGGCGGTGACTTCTTAGGATAATAATAAAAGTTTTGCACGAAAGTATTGGTAAATAAGATATACTGATCAATTCGGTCGTTCATGAAACCGGTGAGGCCTGCAGTCCCGATTAAAGCATAAAAGTCTTCATGAATTCCGGCTTCTTTCAAGAAATCCTCACACGGCCATTCACATGACCGTACTTCCGCTAAGCGAGGAAGATTATACTTAGGCTTTTCCTTCTCTTTGTCTTGTTTTTCCTTAGAGCTTTGGCTAGAAGAGCCTTTAAGGAGCCTCCTTAACATTCTCTGGAAATTTCTGAAATTTTAGTAACTTCAAAATAAAAGTGAATAAAACTAAACAAGATTGATAGCAACTACTCCTACAAGTGCCTAGAGCCTATATCATGCATTGGAATTGCTTGGGACCTCAAAAATTTAACATGCAAGCTCAAGAACATGGTCACCTATGAAGCAAAAATTTGCAATGAATAAAGCACTAGAACAAAAACTAATTGGACCAATGGAGGAGTCACATACCAAGCAACAATCTCTCAAAGCAGTTTTGCGAATGGAGCTTTGAGCTAAGAGATCGAAAATCGCAGCAAAACGAGCTAGAACTCGGGCTTGAGCTGGATGGGGATTTTTTTGGGTAGAAGATGAAGTGTGTGGGTGCTGGCATAAGTGGAGGGGAGCCACCAGGGGCCCACGAGATAGGGGGGCGCACCCTACAGGGGGGGGGGGCGCCCTCCTCTCTCGTGGCCTGGTGCTTGGCCCTCCTATAGTGTTTTCAGTGCCTAAAATCCTCAAATATTCCAGAAAAAATCATACTAAATTTGCAGGGCATTTGGAGCACTTTTATTTTTGGACTATTTTTTAATGCACGGATAATTCAGAAAACAGACAAATAATACTATTTTTGCTTTATTTATTCTAAATAACAGAAAGTAAAAAGAGGGTACAGAAGGTTGTGGCTTCTAGTTTCATACATCTCGTGATCATCAAAATGAACCCACTAACAAGGTTGATCAAGTCTTGTTAACAAACTCATTCCGAATAACACGGAACCGGAGAAATTTCGAATAACACTAACTTACCTCAACGGGGATATGAAAATCCCCAACAATAAGAATATCATACTTTTTGTTGACAGTAGGGAGAGGAAGTTCAAAACGTCCAAAAATGATAGTTGGAACTTTTTCAATAGAATTGATGCTATGAACTTGAGATTGTTTCCTCGGAAAGTGTACCGTATGCTCATTACCATTAACATGAAAAGTGACATTACCTTTGTTGCAATCAATAACAGCCGCTACAGTATTAAGAAAAGGTTTACCAAGGATAATAGACATACTATCGTCCTCAGGAATATCAAGAATAACAAAGTCCGTTAAAATAGTGACATTTGCAACCACAACAGGCACATCCTCACAAATACCGACAGGTATAGCAGTTGATTTATCTGCCATTTGCAAAGATATTTCAGTAGGTGTCAACTTATTCAATTCAAGTCTACGATATAAAGAGAGAGGCATAACACTAACACCGGCTCCAAGATCACATAAAGCAGTTCTAACATAATTTCTTTTAATAGAGCATGGTATAGTTGGTACACCCGGATCTCCAAGTTTCTTTGGTATTCCACTCTTAAAAGTGTAATTAGCAAGCATGGTGGAAATTTCAGCTTCCGGTATCTTTCTTTTTGTGATGATATCCTTCATATATTTAGCATAAGGATTTACTTTAAGCATATCAGTTAAGCGCATACGTAAGAAAATAGGTCTAATCATTTCAGCAAAGCGCTCAAAATCCTCATCATCCTTTGACTTGGATGGTTTAGGAGGAAAGGGCATGGGTTTCTAAACCCATGGTTCTCTTTCTTTACTGTGCTTCCTAGCAACAAAATCTCTCTTATCATAACGTTGATTCTTTGATTGTGGGTTATCAAGATCAACAGCAGGTTCAATCTCTACATCATTGTCTTTGCTAGGTTGAGCATCAACATGAACATTATCATTAACATTATCACTAGGTTCATGTTCATCACCTGATTGTGTTTCAGCATCAGAAATAGAAATATCATTGGGATTCTCAGGTGTGTCTACAGTAGGTTCACTAGAAGCATGCAAAGTTCTATCGTTTTTCTTCTTCTTCTTTTTAGAAGAACTAGGTGCCTCTAAATTGTTTCTCTGAGAATCTTGCTTGATTCTCTTAGGGTGGCCTTCAGGATATAAAGGTTCCTAAGTCATTCTACCAGTTCTAGTAGCCACTCTAACAGCAAAGTCATTTTTATTATTCAATTCATCAAGCAAATCATTTTGAGCTTTGAGTACTTGCTCAGCTTGAGTAGCAACCATAGAAGCATATTTGCTAACGCGGTGAAGTTCATCTTTAACTCTAGCCAGATTATCACCTACGCGTCCTATCTCGAAAGCATTATTCTTTAACTCTCTACCAACATAAGCATTAAAACTTTCTTGTCTAGCCATAAAGTCATCAAACTCATCTAAGCATGGGCTATGAAATTTAGTAGAGGGTATTTCAACTTTATCATATCTATAGAGAGAATTTACCTTTACTACCTGTGTCGGGTTATCAAGACAATGTGGTTCTTCAGGCAGTAAATTAAGACCATGTATTTATTCAATAGGAGGTAAATTCTTAACATCTTCAGCTTTAATACCTTTTTCTTTCATTGATTTCTTTGCCTCTTGCATATCTTCAGGACTGAGAAATAAAACACCTCTCTTCTTCGGAGTCGGTTTAGGAATAGGCTCAGGAGTTGGCTCAATTGGTTCTGGAATTACTTCAGGAACTGGCTCAGGAAGAGTCCAATTATTTTCAGTAGTCAACATATTATTCAATAGTATTTCAGCTTCGTCGACTATTCTTTCCCTGAAAACAGAACCAGCACAACTATCCAAGTAGTCCTTGGAAGCATCGGTTAGTCCATTATAAAAGATATCAAGTATTTCATTTTTCTTAAGAGGATGATCAGGCAAGGCATTAAGTAACCGGAGAAGCCTCCCCCAAGCTTGTGGGAGACTCTCTTCTTTGATTTGCACAAAATTATATATTTCCCGCAAGGCAGCTTGTTTCTTATGAGCAGGGAAATATTTAGCAGAGAAGTAATAAATCATATCCTGGGGACTACGCACACAACCAGGAGCAAGAGAATTGTACCAAGTCTTAGCATCACCCTTTAATGAGAACGGAAATATCTTAAGGATGTATAAATAGCGAGACTTCTTGTCGGTGTCAAAACCGGCGGATCTCGGGTAGGGGGTCCCGAACTGTGCGTCTAGGCGGATGGTAACAGGAGACGAGGGACACGATGTTTTACCCAGGTTCGGGCCCTCTCGATGGAGGTAAAACCCTACATCCTGCTTGATTAATATTGATGATATGGGTAGTACAAGAGTGGATCTACCACGAGATCAAGGAGGCTAAACCCTAGAAGCTAGCATATGGTATGATTGTTGTAATGTATGTTGTGTCCTACGGACTAAAGCCCTCCGGTTTATATAGACACCGGAGGAGGCTAGGGTTACACAGAGTCGGTTACAATGGTAGGAGATCTACATATCCGTATCGCCAAGCTTGCCTTCCACGCCAAGGAAAGTCCCATCCGGACACGGGACGGAGTCTTCAATCTTGTATCTTCGTAGTCTTGGAGTCCGGCGGACGATGATAGTCCGGCTGTCCGGACACCCCCTAGTCCAGGACTCCCTCAGTAGCCCCTGAACCAGGCTTCAATGACGATAAGTCCGGCGCGCATAATGTTCGGCATTGCAAGGCGGGTTCCTCCCTTGAATAATCCAGAGAAGATCATGAACACCAGGATAGTGTCCGGCTCTGCAAAATAAATTCCACATTCCACCGTAGAGAGAATAAAATGTACACTAGTTCAATCTGCCGACGTATTATGCGGCGTGACATCACACCGCTACCGAGCCTTTGTTTGAATCGTTTTTTACTATACCACCTCAGCACGTTTAGCGAAGCGGTTTCCTTGGCACATCTTGTCGAAGCAGAGATCGTGTTCCCCTTATTCCGGGATTCTCATCAATACGGACGTGGGTAACCCAACCGCGCCATTGATGGTGGCGCTTGGGAGATAAGCGAGTTTTATCAGGCCAGCGGGACACACAGTTTTCATCCGCCTATATATAAGGGATAAGGATTTACCTTCTCACCTACGCCTTCTTCCTCCTTTGCTTATACATCTCTGCGCACTCAAGCTCCAACGCCCAAGCTCGCGCGTCTCACCTTGACCTTCTCCGAATATGTCCGGAGGGGAGGCAAGTGGTTGGCCTCCACCGTTAAGGAGGAGCACATCACCAAGCTGCGCAACGCCGGATACCTCTCCGGCGATATCGCGCATCGGCTGCCCGACGAGGGGCAGCTCGTCCCTACCCCTGGGCCTCACGAGAGGGTCGTCTTCCTTCCCCACTTCCTCCGCGGACTGGGCTTTCTGCTCCATCCATTCGTCCGGGGGCTCATGTTCTATTACGGCCTGGATTTCCACGATCTGGTGCCGAACTTCATCCTCAACATCTCGGCGTTCATCGTCGTGTTGAGGCCTTCCTCTGCATCCGGCCCCACTTCGGCCTGTGGCTCAAGACCTTCAACGTCAAGCCGAAGGTTGTGAAGGGCACGCAAGCGGAATGCGGAGGCGCCATGTTGGGTAAATTACCCAACGTCCTTTGGCTCGAAGGGGCCTTTGTGGACTCTGTCAAGGGGTGGCAATCGGGGTGGTTCTACATCACCGAGCCGCGCAAGCCCACATGGGCGGCAGCCCCCGAGTTCAGATCTGGCGTCCCCACGCAGCTCACCTCCTGGAAAGAGAAGGGCTTGCTGTGGGGCGACCCGAAGGAGGTGACTGGACTCCGAACCTGCATCCAGAAGCTGGTGAGCAATAAGCTCAGGCTCGTCGACGTGGTCCAAGTCATGCTCATCCGCCGGATTCTCCCATGCCAAGAACGGGCATTCAATCTGTGGGAGTTCCATCCGGAATAGCACCAGGCGCCGAGCGGGCTCTTCGATACAACATACGAAGGTGCCTGGAGGGTGCTGTTTAAGGGCGCCGAAGCCCCCGCATCCGCGACGGAAGATCGCGGATTCAGCTCGCAGTATCCAACTGATGAGGTAAGTGATTCAACCCCATTATGGGACACTTTGTAGTAATCAAATTGATTATAAGAGGGTTTCATCCCTTCCTTTCCTTTGACAGGAATGGATGGAGAAGGCCAGGCAGCTTATCAGCCCGGCTCCCATGCCAGAAGATCTAGTGGACGCCCGCTTAGCAGGGCTGCTGGTTCCGGCACCGCACGTGGTGCCGGAGAAGAAGGCCAAGAAGGTGGCCGCGGGGGCTCGAAAGAGCTCCCGCAATCAGGCGTCTGACGACGACGCGGACTCCTCCCCCGAAGACGAGGAGGAGGAGGAGTACTCTCTCCCGGAGGGGGAGAGAAGAAGAGGAAGGCTTCCCCAACAGGGGAGGCCGAAAGGTCCAAGAGGGGGAGAACTATCCCCCCGGACAGTTTTGCCAACACCAGCGTTGGCGAGCATGAGTGGCCTCCAAGGGCCAGGCGTCCGGCGAGATCGTAAGTATCCGGATCCTTGATATGCAATATATTTTATGTCGCGTAGTGTCCTTCTAACGCCGCGTTTTGTCCGTAGTCCGGCCGATGATGATCTCCCCGCTTCATCAAGCGGGTCCTTGGCCTCGTCGGATGTGAATTCACTTCCGACTGCCTCTACCCCACGCGTCGACGAGGACGCCGAGGTGGGATCCCAGAGAGGGACCCATCAGGAGGAGGCTCCGGAGGCGCCGTCAGGCAGCCTCCCGGACTTTGCGCCGGACTCTACATCGGAACCCGCAATGGTTCCAGAGTCCGGCAAGCGGCCCCTTCGAAAGAAGGGCAAGACCGTGACACCGGCGGCCTCCGTCCAACCGGAGGCGCCGGATAACTTGTTGGAGGCGCTTAAAGGCACTTCCATCGAGGAAGAACACCGCACTATCATGAGTGCGGTGATTCAAAAGGTTCAGCTCGCCAAAAGCGGGCTGACTGAAGCCTGCAGCAGCCTTCTAACAGGCTTTGAGGTAAGAAGTTAAAATTATGTAATGTAATACCGCATAGACAGTAGCCCCTGATGCTCAGTTCGGTGTTCGGAAAGAAAAGCCGGACTGAGGATCTAACAAGATATACGCAGGGTTGCTTAAAATATGTCAATATGGGTTTGCAGGCTGCGCTGCTGACCTCTGCCGCACTAACGGCGGAGGTCGATGTGCTGAAAAAGGATCTCGAGCGGTCCGAGCAAGAGCTCGGCCATGCCAAGAAGCAGCTCGAGGACAAAGAAGGTGAGTAACACCACTTTGAATGGTTACCTTACAGAAAAGGATTTTGGTTGCAATAAAATTAACAAGGATAATATGTGTATTGCAGGGGCCACTAACGAGGTGGCAGCCCTGAAGGAGGCTGTGTCCGCGGCCGAACGCAGTGCGGCCGCGGAACGGGCAGAGAGAGAAAAGCAGGAGGCACGGGTGGCGGAAGTACGGCAAGAGCTCCAGGCTCTCATGGAGAAACATGAGAGGTTGGAGCGTGACTCCAAGACTCGAGAGTCCGAGCTTGCCTCGGCTCTCGAAAGTGCCAAGTCCGCCAAGGCCGAAGGCCCATAAGGCCCTTCAGGAGGTGGAAGATGTAAAGAAAATAGCGGCGGGTAAGGCATTTTTCATGCAAAGCAAGCATGTTAATGTAAAATACCTGACACTTACCCGCATTCGGAGCTCTCCAGGGGCGTTTGCAGATCTGCCGCGTAGTGCGTCTGATGCCGCCGCATTCTATCGTGGCGAGGAGGGGAGCTCGACGGAAAAAGTCTTCTGGTCTCAGTATGCTGAGGCCGGACACCCGGTGCCCCCAAGCGACCAGCTGAAGCAGCTGGTCGAACTCCACAAGGTAGCTGAAGAGGCCATGAAGGGCCTTATAGTCCGGCTGTGGCCTGGACAGGCCATGCCTGGGAGCTACTTTGGCCTCGTGCGGCGGCTGGTGGATGCATGCCCCTGGGTGGATGTCATCAAGCGCTCCGCCTGTATTGAAGGCGCTCGCCGGGCCCTCGCCCGCACAAAGGTGCAATGGGGCAGGTTGGATGCGGAGAAGCTTCTCACGGACCCACCGCCACCGGGCAAGGAGTATCGCACGCCCGAAATGTATTATAAATCTGTCCTGAAGGGAGCCCGCGATATTGCGGATGAGTGCCCCAGAAATGTAATCTTTGAGTGAATTTGCTATGTATTATCCTGTGCGCTGAAACTTTGTTCATGTGCGCTTTGAGCAACGCTTTTTTAATTTAAAATATTACCTTCTGTGCGGCCGTTTATAAAATCTGAGAGATGGCAAGTCGTTGGCTTCAGCCCCCAAGCCACGAGTGCTGGGGTGTTCGGGATAAACTTGAGCACTCTTGTTCCCATTGTTGGGTCCATCGAGGGAGGCGCTCAACACAACGAACAAGGCAACCGGACTTATAATGCTTGAACACTCTCACTTAGCCATAGAATTCTATAATTTTAAATTTCGGCGAAGCCCCTGGTATTCGGAAGACCGAATCCGGGGCGCTATCCACGCCTTCGTCGGACATTGTCCGGAACTTCGCTCGAAGCGGCGTGAGTCTTTAAGGACCCGAAAAAACCTCTCGAACAGCGACCAGTCTCTCGCCTTATCATGCCAGTCAGTTTTAGCTTTCTCCACTGAGGCGCTCGCCCGGCTCAACCGGGGCGCAATCGCAGTGGTTCTCCCAGTGCCACCTTAGCCGACAGAACGGAACGTAAGGCACCAAAACGTGGGAGCCGGGCAAACCCAACTATTGACCCAAGACATGATTCGGAGCCGATTCATATAATGCTATAAGTTCGGGGTGCCGCACTTGTGAAAGTGTTCAGACTTATCACACCATAGAGTGGGGAACATAAGCCCCTGGCATATTAGGCCGTACCAAAATATACGGGCGCAAGATGTCATATAATGAACATATATATATAAAGGTAATGCAATTGCAATCAAAAAGGTGCTGCATTATTATGAAAGAAAGTCTGCTAGGAGAGCGGACTGATACAAATAGTGCGGTAAGCAAGGGATTTGGACTAAGTAAACATGTCCCCCTCCAGGGGTGAGCTGCGGACTTGGTGTATATAATCGAATTTAATGCTCGTAATTGAGACCACCTGAGTGTTCGTCGCAGCCTTCTTTCGTCCCTGACTATTGCATCATGAGTTCGGCAGGTTCGCCGCCGGACAGGGCTTCTGGTTAACGGAGTCCTGTGTACATAAAGAAGGAAAATAAAAAATAAAAAAAAGGGGGGCACACTTGCGAGCCCCCGGTGTGGTCGAACCGCACTCTGGGTCCGTTGCGATCGTGCCCCTCCCCTGTGCCCATGGTATCTCCAAAGCGTAATGATGTACGCGGAGTGTTATTATTGCGATCATGCGCGGGCGAGGGTTGGGGCCGCATTGCTACGCATGCTCTGATCGCGCCAGGTGGTCTTGGTTGGTATTGCTTCGGGCGCGTTTTGCTGTATCCGGCTGTTTAACGGCCGGACTGGAGAATTGCCTTAAGAGGCTACTCTGTACTTCTGCCGCGAGAGCCGCTGTATGTTCCTCCGTTCGGAGGGAGCGTTCCGTATTCCCATTGACCGTGATGACTCCACGAGGGCCTGGCATCTTGAGCTTTAGGTATGCATAATGCGGCACCGCGTTGAATTTTGCAAACGCGGTTCGTCCGAGCAGAGCGTGATAGCCGCTGCGAAACGGGACTATGTCGAAGATTAACTCTTCGCTCCGGAAATTATCCGGGGATCCGAAGACCACTTCCAGTGTGACTGAGCCTGTACAGTTGGCTTCCACTCCTGGTATGACACCTTTAAAGGTTGTCTTTGTAGGTTTAATCCTTGAGGGGTCTATGCCCATTTTGCGCACTGTATCCTGATAAAGCAGGTTCAGGCTACTGCCGCCGTCCATCAGGACTCTCGTGAGGTGAAATCCATCGACGATTGGGTCTAAAACCAATGCGGCGAATCCGCCATGGCGTATGCTGGTCGGATGGTCTCTTCGATCGAAAGTGATCGGACAAGAGGACCATGGATTGAACTTCGGGGCGACTGGCTCCATCGCATAGACGTCCCTTAGTGCGCGTTTCCTCTCCCTCTTGGGTATATGGGTCGCGTATATCATATTCACCGTCCGCACTTGTGGGGGAAAACCCTTCTGTCCTCTATTGTTCGGCGGTCGGGTCTCTTCCTCGTCGTCGCTGTTTAGCCCCTTGTCATTGTTTTCGGCAATTAACTTGCCGGCCTGCTTGAACACCCAGCAATCTCTATTAGTGTGGTTAGCTGGCTTTTCAGAGGTGCCATGTATCTGGCATAAGCGGTCGAGTATTCGGTCCAGATTGGACGGACCCGGAGTGGTTCTTTTGAATGGCTTCTTCCGCTGACCGGGTTTAGAGCCTCGGAATCCGGCGTTGACTGCCGTATCCTCCTTATCGTCGCCGTTAATGCGGCGTTTGTTTTTGTTTCGACGTGACCTGCTGTTGTTGTCCTTAGTATCCGGACTGCCAAAATTTTTACGGAGATTGTTGCTGCGAGCTAGCCAGCTGTCCTCTCCCGCGCAAAAGCGGGTCATTAACGATGTGAGGGCTGCCATGGATTTCGGCTTTTCCTGCCCCAGGTGCCGGGCTAGCCATTCGTCCCGGATGTTATGTTTGAAGGCTACAAGGGCCTCTGCATCTGGACAGTCAACAATTTGGTTTTTCTTTGGCAAGAACCATGTCCAGAATTGTCTGGCCGATTCGTCTGGCTGCTGAATGATGTGGCTTAGGTCATCGGTGTCTGGTGGTCGCACATACGTGCCTTGGAAGTTATCAAGCAATGCGGCCTCCAGGTCTTCCCAACACCCAATTGACTCTGCGGGCAAGCTGTTAAGCCAATGCCGAGCTGGTCCTTTAAGCTTGAGTGGGAGATACTTGATGGCATGGAGATCATCGCCGCGGGCCATATGGATGTGGAGAAGATAATCTTCTATCCAAACCGCGGGGTCTGTTGTGCCATCATAGGATTCAGTGTTTACGGGTTTAAACCCTTCAGGGATTTGATGATCCATTACTTCGTCAGTGAAGCATAGTGGGTGTGCGGCGCCTCTGTATTGAGCAATATCGCGACGCAGCTCAAGGGAGCGCTGTCTGCTGTGCTCGGCCCGGCCGGGGTTATTGTATCCGGCGTGACGGTATTCGTCGTGGGTCGTGGGGCGCCCACGTGATCCGTAGATGGATCTGGATTGCCTTGCTTTGTCCTCCAATATGTCTCGCAAGTCCGGCGCGTTCCCTCTTGGCTTCGTACTTTTGGAGCGATGCCGGGGTACGGTCTTGGCTGGGGCCCTGGATGCCTCTCTGTCACGACCACGGGGTGGTCGGTCAGCCATATCGTGCGCTGGTGATGGAGGTATGTATGCTTCCTCCTCTAATCGGGGGAGCAGCTTGCGTCTTGGGTAACTTTTGGAGGGGCGTTCGAGTTTATACTCTTCGGCCGCAAGGACCTCGGTCCATCGATCGGCCAGCAGGTCCTGATCAGCTTGAAGCTGTTGCTGCTTTTTCTTTAGGCTGTTTGCTGTGGCGATAAGCCTGCGCTTGAAACGCTCTTGTTCGACGGGATCCTCAGGTATGACGAATTCATCATCGTTGAGGCTTTCTTCGTCTTCGGAGGGAGGCATATAGTTATGATCCTCAACCTCTTCGTCTGCCGCCCTCTCGTGAGGGCTTGCTTCTGCATCCTCCTGCGCTTAGTCTTGCTGGAGGGGATTGTCTTCGGCACTCTCTGGAGTATTATTATCTCCTGTGCCGGAATCTCCATTCTTGCTGTGGCGGGATTTAGAGCGGCGCCGCTGACGCCGGCGTTTGGGCTGCTTCTTTGAAGAGTCTGCCTCCGCTGCTTCTTCGCCGTCCCCATCTTTTGGGGTATCCACCATGTATATGTCATATGATGAGGTGGTTTTCCAGTGCCCTATGGGCGCTGGTTCCAGTTCGTCTCCGGCATCGTCGTCCATAGCGTCGATGTCTTCGGAGTCGTAGTCTAGCATGTCGGGTAGATCGTCGACAGTGGCTACAAAGTGGGCGGTGGGTGGGCTCTGAATTTCTTCGTTGTCCGTACCCCAACCATCCTGGCCATAGTCCGGCCAGGACTCTCCTGATAACGAGAGATGCTTTAGTGAATTCAGGATATCGCCAAAAGGCGAGTATTGGAAGATGTCCGTGGCGGTGAATTCCATAACCGGCGCCCAATCCGAATCGATTGGTAGGGGCGCGGGAGGTTCGGAGTCCGGCAAGGAGTCCGGCGCCTCGGAATCACGAGTTTCGCAGGGGACAAGATTAGTGTTCGGCTGCATCGCCGTGGATGTTGAAGCCCCCGAGGCGGTGTCTATCCACCGATCCTCTATCTGGGCGATCGGCTCCGGACTAATGGCCGGAGCGGATTCGTGTGCGGCCACCAAGGCACTGTTCGGCGGCAGAGCTAGATCATGCCCATCGCAACAGTGCGGCACGCTTGGCTGTGGCTCGGGTCCGTCGAAGATCAAGTCTCCATGGACATCGGCCGTGAAGTTTAGGCTTCCGAATCTAACCTGACGTCCAGGGGCGTAGCTTTCGATCTGCTCCAGATGGCCAAGTGAATTAGCCCGCAGTGCAAAGCCGCCGAATATGAAGATCTGTCCGGGGAGAAAAGTCTCACCCTGGACAGCGTTGTTGGTTGAAGATGCCATCAAGCCTATCGGTGACGACACAGAGGAACTCTCAATGAAAGCACCAATGTCGGTGTCAAAACCGGCGGATCTCGGGTAGGGGGTCCCGAACTGTGCGTCTAGGCGGATGGTAACAGGAGACGAGGGACATGATGTTTTACCCAGGTTCGGGCCCTCTCGATGGAGGTAAAACCCTACGTCCTGCTTGATTAATATTGATGATATGGGTAGTACAAGAGTGGATCTACCACAAGATCAAGGAGGCTAAACCCTAGAAGCTAGCCTATGGTATGATTGTTGTAATGTATGTTGAGTCCTACGGACTAAAGCCCTCCGGTTTATATAGACACCGGAGGAGGTTAGGGTTACACAGAGTCGGTTACAATGGTAGGAGATCTACATATCCGTATCGCCAAGCTTGCCTTCCACGCCAAGGAAAGTCCCATCCGGACACGGGACGGAGTCTTCAATCTTGTATCTTCGTAGTCTTGGAGTCCGGCGGACGATGATAGTCCGGCTGTCCAGACACCCCCTAGTCCAGGACTCCCTCACTTCTCATCATGAGTAAATAGGGTGGCTATATCATTCAACTTGGTAAGATGTGCCACAACAGTTTCAGATTCAAGGCCATAAAAAGGATCAGATTCAACTAAAGTAATAATATCAGGATCAACAAAGAATTCATAATCCTTGTCAGTAACACAAATAGGTGAAGTAGCAAAAGCAGGATCAGGTTTCATTCTAGTATTAAGAGACTGATGCTTCCATTTAGCTAATAATTTCTTAAGATCATTTCTATCATTGCAAGCAAAAATTTTCATAGCAGCTATTTCATGCATAACATTAACCTTTAGGAACAACAGGTAATAACATAATCATTGGGGGGACCTCATCATCACTATCATCAGTAATAGGATCTTTAGTAAATTTCATTCCCCCTAAATCTAGCAAGTTGTTCATCTAGAAATTCACCTAATGGCACAGTAGTATCAAGCACAGAAGTAGTTTCATCATTCATAGCAGGAAGTGGCACTCATCAATAACATGCGACCATATAATATCATAGCAGTAGCAGGTTTAGGTTCGCAAGCTTACTTATAACGGAAGGAGAATCTAGTGCACAGCTAGATGGCAGTTCCTTACCTCCCCTCGTAGTTGAGGGCAAAATCTTGTTCGATCGTCTTTCAAGTTCTTCATAGTGATCAACAGATATAAATCCCAAGTGACTCAGAGAATAGAGCTATGCTCCCCGGCAACGGCGCCAGAAATTAGTCTTGATAACCCACAAGTATAGGGGATCGCAACAACTTTCGAGGGTAGAGTATTCAACCCAAATTTATTGATTCGACACAAGGGGAGCCAAAGAATATTCTTGAGTATTAGCAGTTGAGTTGTCAATTCAACCACACCTGGATAACTTAGTATCTGCAGCAAAGTGTTTAGTAGCAAAAGTGGTATGATAGTAATGGTAACGGTAGCAAAAGTAAAGATAAATGTTTTTGGGTTTTTGTAGTAGTTGTAACAGTAGCAACGGAAAAGTAAATAAGCGAAGAACAATATGTGAAAAGCTCGTAGGCAATGGATCAGTGATGGATAATTATGCCGGATGTGATTCCTCATGCAATAGTTATAACATAGGGTGATATAGAACTAGCTCCAATTCATCAATGTAATGTAGGCATGTATTCCATAAATAGTCATACGTGCTTATGGAAAAGAACTTGCATGACATCTTTTGTCCTACCCTCCCGTGGCAGCGGGTTCCTTACAGAAACTAAGGGATATTAAGGCCTCCTTTTAATAGAGAACCGGACCAAAGCATTAACACATAGTGAATACATGAACTCCTCAAACTACGGTCATCACCGAGAAGTATCCCGATTATTGTCACTTCAGGGTTGTCGGATCATAACACATAATAGGTGACTATAGACTTGCAAGATAGGATCAAGAACACACATATATTCATGAAAACATAATAGGTTCAGATCTGAAATCATGGCACTCGGGCCCTAGTGACAAGCATTAAGCATAGCAAAGTCATAGGAACATCAATCTCAGAACATAGTGGATACTAGGGATCAAACCCTAACAAAACTAACTTGATTACATGGTAAATCTCATCCAACCCATCACCGTCCAGCAAGCCTACGATGGAATTACTCACACACGACGGTGAGCATCATGAAATTGGTGATGGAGGATGGTTGATGATGACGACGGCGACAAATCCCCCTCTCCGGAGCCCCGAACGGACTCCAGATCAGCCCTCCCGAGAGAGATTAGGGCTTGGCGGCGGCTCCATGTCGTGAAACGCGATAAAACTTTCTCCTTTATTTTTCTCTCCCCGCGACGGTATATATGGAGTTGGAGTTGAGGTCGGGGGGTGTCCAGGGGGCCCATAAGATAGGAGGGCGCGCCCTAGGGGGGGCGCCCCCTGTCTCGTGGACAACCCGTGGGCCCCCTGGCCTTGATTCTTTCGTCAAAAATTCTTATTAATTTTGAAAAGTGCCTCCGTGGATTTCCAGGACATTCCGAGAACTTTTATTTTCTACACATAAAACAACATCATGGCAGTTCTGCTGAAAACAGCGCCAGTCCGGGTTTGTTTCATTCAAATCATGCAAGTTAGAGTCCAAAACAAGGGCAAAAGTGTTTGGAAAGTAGATACGTTGGAGACGTATCAAGGGACTAATATGTTTTCTGTGTACACAGGCTCTATAAGTCAATGATGAGTTTGATATTTACGTTGAATGTCGACTCCTAAAAATATATGTCTTTAGCTGAAGACTTTGGTTCTCTTGAAGATTTTGAAAGTGAAGAAATTGGTGTGACCTTGAAGACTTGGATATTCATGCGAGGATTATGAAGCGTGAAGAGTTTTGTTTTAGTAGTTTCATTTTCTCTTTCTTGAGTCATAGGAAACACCGTACTATTAAAGGGGGGTCGAGGTAATACGAAGGAAACAGATTTCCAAGTGATGCTCATCTCAAAATCCTACACCTACCCAATCCCTTTAAGTGAAGCCATTGGAAATCTCATATCAGCTCAGTCAATTTCTTCAGCGACAGAGACGAAGATCTTCTGGTCTTTAAGGAATTTGTTCTGACTGAGGAGTGAGGAATTCGCCAGTGCAGATTGCCTACACAGTGAGGAACATGATAGCCCTGAGGAATTCGAACCTCAAATCCGACCGTTGTTGTGCTACGCGCCAGCTGTCCAAAATATCCTACCACCTAACGGTCATATCATTGAAGCGCATTTATGACTTATCATGTTGGGCTGCTTCCTAGGCTATAAATAGCCGCCCCTACAACCACTAGCTGGTTGGCTGCTCCGAGAGAAACTGACACTTGTCATTGAGAGCATCCCATCCTCCGAGGACTTTGAGCAAAAATCATCAAGTGAGGAAAACCCAAAACCCAAACCCAAACACCTGCAAACCCCAAGTGATTGAGCATCACTGAAGAAATTGTTCCTGTGTGGAACCGATGCTTGTTACCTTTGAGGACTGGTTATCCTCCAGACGGTTAGGCGTCATGGTCTGAGCATCCAAGAGGAATTGTGGATTGCCGAGTGACCAAGTCTGTGAAGGTTTGGAAGTCACCTGTGAAGACTTACCACGAGTGTTGGGCGAGGTTTGTGTGTCCCTAGCTCACGGAGAATACGGTGAGGACTGTGTGTCCTCGAGTTTAAATACTCAGCCGCTCCAACCAGACGTACAACTGTCACAGCACTTGGAACTGGTCTACCAAATCATTGTCTTCACCAAGCCAACTGGTTCTATTTCCTCAACCCTTCCATTTACTCATTCATGTGTTGATGAACCTGATCATTATTGTTTGAAGACTTTGGCTGAAGACTTTCTCTATTTCCTCAATCCAATTTCTTCAGTCACATTCTTCAGCCTGCTTATCCTGTGTTCACACTTTCTGTACTCTGTGTTTGTTTTCATTTCATCATGATGACTATGCTATTGCTCTGTTATGCTTATACGTGAGTACTTATTCCACTGCTAGTTGTTCATGACTTAGGAATTTCCTCACCCTGAAATTCCTTAGTGACGAATTTGTAAAAATCGCCTATTCACCCCCCTCTAGTCAACTTAACGCACTTTCAATTGGTATAAGAGAAAGGTACTCCCTTGTTCTGTGTGATTTTGGTTTAACCGCCTGGAGTTCTAGTTAGTTCGACTGTAGGTATGATCAAGGTCTCGGCTGGGTGTCCTACCTTTGATGGGACGGACTACCCCTACTGGAAGAACAAGATGCGCATGCATCTTGAGGCAATTGATAACAATCTCTGGTATGTTGTGGAAAATGGTGTTCCCTCGGTCACTCCGTCTGTGAATGCTGCTGATGTGAAGAGATTCAAGCAACTCGATTCTCAAGCGAGGAATATCATATGTGGCCATCTTAGCAAAGGACATTACGGCAGAGTGAGTGCTTTGGAAACTTCTAAGCTGATTTGGGACAGGCTGTCCAAGGTCAACGAAGGAGTCTCTACTCAACGTGACTCCTGAGTTGATGTCCTTTGCAATCTCTTCAACCGCTTCAAAAGACTCGACAATGAAAATGTTTAGCAAACCTTCGATCGCCTCACTGACATCTCAAAATGAGCTTCAAGCACTTGGTGCCACTGACATCACCGACCACGAGGTGGTGAAGAAATTGCTCAGATCACTTGATTCCTCATTCGATACCCTTGCACTGATGATTCAAGAGCGGCTGATTACAAGTCACTAGATCCCGTTGATATCCTCGAGAGGCTAAACACTCATGAGTTCCAGCTTACTGAGACGAGAGATCTCTATGGACTGAGCTTTGGCAGATCACGTGCACTGGAGGCCAAGGCAGTCTCTGAATCTGAAGGTGAAGATTCTGGTAGTAGCCTTGGTGACCCTAAAGAACTAAGCCAGGAGCTTGCAATGCTCGTGAAGAAATTCCAGAATTTCTCTCGCCGCAGTCGCTTTGGAAAGTCTTCAAGGAGTGATGATTCCTCATCCCATGACTACAAAAAGAGAACTTGCCACAAAATGCAAGAAACCTGGTCACTACATGTCTGATTGTCCTCTGTGGGAAAAGGAATCAAAGAAGAAGAAATACAAAGATGATGACTCTGATGACTCAAAGAAGAAGAAGAAATCTTCAAAGTCCTCATCATCAAAATCTTCAAAGTCTTCATCTCAGAAGAACAGCAGTCCCAAGAAGGCTCGGGCATTCATTGGAAGGAAAGTGACTCTGAAGCTGAATCTGAGGAAAATGTGGAAGAGGAGGAATCTAAGGAGTCAGACTCTGGTGGGGCGAGCTTAGCCCTTGGTACTACTTACGTCAGCAAGTCCATCTTCAATAAAGAAAATGACCTCCCCAACTTTGCTGACAAGAGTGTTGATGACTATGCTCCCACCTATTGCTTCATGGAAAAAGGTGCCAAGGTACTCAAACATTCCTCCTCTAACTCTAGTGAGGATGAATCTGATGACAATCTCAAGCCTAGCTATTCCAAACTCGCTAAAATTGTTGTTAAACAACAGAAGGCTTTGGAAAAGATTCAAAATCTAGTAGACAAAAGCGATGACCTATTGGGTTAGGAATTGAATCGCACTAAGAATCTGACTCATAATCTTCAAAGACTTCAGTCACGGTTTGACAACCTTCAAAATCATCATAACACCCTCTTGACTAATCATGAGAAGCTTTCTTATGAATTTCTTCAGAGAAAGCAAGATCTTGAGAAGTTAAGAGTCAGTTATGAAGATCTTCAGAAGGAAAACGATTCATTGCTTGCTCAACAGATCAGTTCCATTCAGGAAGAATTTATTCCACCATGTCTGAAATGCATTGAGCGTGAATCTGCTAATTCTTCACCTGAATGTTCAAATTCTTCTATTGCTGCAAATTATTCAACTGCCTCTGTGGTCACAAATTCCTCATCTGAGGATACCACATGTATCACTGATGATAATGCAGGGTTGGAGGAATTCTATGTGACAGGCATATACAAAACCCTCAAAGGGCATCAGACTCTTTGTGATGTCCTCAAAAAGCAGATCTTGAACAGAAACCCTAGGGATGCCTTTGAGAGGACTCAATGCTGATGGGACCTACTGGAAACCTGAGCCGTACCCCAAAACCTCTTGCTGCGAAGGGACCTTCCATAGATCCACGCACATTATCTAGCTTTACTTGTGAATCTTCATATTCCTCTGACGAGTCTTTTGACTCCAACTATAAACTGTTGAAGAATCAGAATGGTGAAGTATTTGCTCAATATGTTGGAACTAACTGCAGGAACAGTCCCCCTATGAAGAAAATCTAGGTTCCCAAAAGGTGCCTTGAAAATCTTCAGGTGAATGTCATCATGACACCACCTATGAAGAAAAGGAACCTCAGATTAAATTCTTCAAATGGACCAAATTCTTCATCTGGATCAAATTCCTCACGTGGATCAAAATCCTCATATGGACATCATTGTGCTGACACTTCTGTTTCGAGGGAAAATCTAAAGGCTATGAATATGTGCATTATTCTTCAAACCATTATGTTCATAAGTCCTCGAAGAATTTCTCTACTTATTCATATGCTTATCCTAACCACTCTTCTGTGAAACGAAGTGCACTGGCTTCAATGCCATCTTTTTCTTATGGAGCTCGCAGAATGATGAACTCTTTGCCACCCTCCATATGTGGATGGTGAAGAAAATGAACTAATCTCTTTTGTAGGGTCAGGTCTCCAGACGAACTTAATTGTATGAAGAATTTGCTGGAGACCAGAATATGCTTGAATGGACGCAAGCTAATCATGAAGAAATGAATCACTCATTTCTCACGTCCTCATACTACTATATCTGTTACTGTTGATGAAATTGATATGATATTCTTCACTGATGAAGTATATGGGTTCATAAGTTGCACTAATTCATCTGCAGGATGAACAACCCAAAGCTACTGAGTGGGTCCTCGACAGTGGATGTACAAATCACATGATCGGTGACAGGAACTTATTGATCGACACAAATTTATCTCCATCTCATCTGAAGCATATCACCTACATTGACTGTCGGTGTTCTGGGAACGGGGGTCCCCAGACTTGCCTGCCTGCGGCCTGCGGCGTGGCTCAAAGGAGGCCCAGCACAGCCCATCTTCATCAACGCAAGCTCAAGACCCTCGCGAGGGGCCAAGCCTCGCGGGGCGGACGACAAAGAGCTTCCTCAGGCACGGCCTCGTCAGGCTGGCTCATGAGGAGGCGGAGAGTTCAAGGCAGGGTACCTCGCGAGGTGACCATGACGCAAGCCGTGACGACCAAGGGCGCCAGTCGGGCGCCAGCCCGCGCAGTGTCCTCCTTTCCTCTTTGGTGCAAACGGAGCAAGCGCAGGCGAGAGCATCAAGCAAAGGCGTCCATTTCGGTGCAACAAGACCAAGACCAGCCCAACGGCCGGAAGGAAGTCATTGTGGAGCCCAAGCCGGCGTCATCACCAGAGCCTTTTATAGGCGAGGACCAACTTTAGTCAGGATAAGTGTACCCGCTGTTCCCCTTCAAAATGTCCAATTGTTGGCGCCCTTCCTGCTCAATATTTGGGAAGAGGCCCAGGGCCTTTGCCTATAAATAGGACTAGCCACCCCCGGGGTAGAGAGGGCAGGACCTGATCGAGAGAACAAGGATAGAAAGACACAGAAAGAGAGAGAGAGGCGACTGAACTCCCCTAGCAGTTCATCGCGCCAGCCAAGAACAGACCCTCTCGAGGCTGTTCTCCCTTTGTATTGTTCATCATCAAGCCCAAGAGGCAATCCACCACACCACACACTGGAGTAGGGTATTACACCACAATGGTGGCCTGAACCAGTATAAATCTTGTGTCTCTTGTGCTGTTCAGTTTGGTAGTTTAGGTCCTAGCGATTCGGCGAGGAGCGAGCCGGTAGAGGGTTGAATCTCCGCGCGCACCCCAGTGTTCGAACCTCAAGGGTCTGCCAGAACCCGAAATCCGACATTTGGCGCACCAGGTAGGGGTGCGCCGGAATTTGCCTTCCACCGTCTTGTTCTTCCCCGACCACCGCAAACATGTCTGACGCTCGTCGGGCTCGCGCCGAGCGCCGAGCCGCCCTCACCTCCCATGTCGCCCAGACGGCTCCCGTCGGCTGGCGCCCTCGTCGTTCCCCGTCACCTGCTGTTAACGCCGCCACCGGCCCGGCGGGGAATGAGCAGCAAGCATCGTCCCAACATCTGTCCATGAGGCGGGACGGCCGCACCGCCATGCCCTCGCTCACCCCCGCTGGTTCTTCGTCACGCGCGCCCCACGCGGCCATGGAGGCCCGAGCTGCACTCATCGCGGCAAACGAGCTCCTGCGCTACCGCCCCATCGATGACGTCTACGAAGAATGGCTCGATCGAGTCGCTGAGCTCGTCCGCGCCGCCGGAGGCGCCCCAGCACCGTCCTTCTCACTGCACCGCACCCCGCCCTGCGCGGGCGATGAAGCTCCTGGGGTGCCTCAGCCGCCTCCTCCTCAAGAAGGCGCCTTGGCCCCAAGGCACGCGGCCCCTGGGCGGAACCCGCCCCGCCAGGCGCCAGCGCAGCAAGAGCAGAGCTGCCAAGAAGTCCCTCGCCCACGAGAAGCTGCCCGAGCGCTCCCTGCTCCAGCACGTCAAGACCCTGCGCTGCCCCCAGCCGCGGCGCGTGGGGACCCACAGGACCAAGCTCTCTGTCGCCCAAGGCCCGCCGTGGCCACGGCGGGCTGCCGCGCCTTCACCTCCGAGCTGCACAGCGTCGCGTGGCCCGGCAAGTTCAAGCCACACCTGCCCCCTCGCTACGACGGCACGGCTGACCCTGCAGAGTTCCTCCAACTCTACGAGTTGGGCATCGAGGCTGCCAACGGAGACGAAAAGGTCATGGCGAACTAGTTTTCCATGGCGCTCAAGGACGGAGCCCGCACCTGGCTCCTGAATCTGGCCCCAGGCACGATCTCTTCCTGGGACGAGATGCGCACCCGCTTCATCGCCAACTTCCAGGGTACTCGCGACCGGCCACCCGCCGTGAGCGACATGCGCCGTATCAAGCAGCAGCCAGGGGAAACCCTGCAGAAGTACATCCAGCGCTTCAACAACGCGCGCCTCAAGATCCCCAGGGTAACGGAGGAGGCCATCATCTCTGCCTTCTCTGACGGTGTGCGTGACGTCAAGATGAAGGAGGAGCTGGCGATGCATGAAGACCTGTGCACCTCCTTGGAGCTGTTCAACTTGGCGACCAAGTGCACCAGGGCTGAGGAGGGGCGCCTCTCCCTCCTCGAGCTGCCTGCTGCGGACCCCGAAGAGAAGAAGCCCAAGGCCAAGGACGTGAAGCGCAAGGGGGCTGCCGTGCTCGCGGCCGAGCTAGACACCAAGCGGGGCAGAAATCGGCCCGAATCCTCCAAGGGCAGTCGATACTGCGTGTACCACGACCTCCACACTCACAACACAAATGAATGCCAAGAGCTCCGGGCCGTGCGTGAAGGAAGGGTCGGCAGACGTCCCGACCGCAGCTACCGGGGCTACGGCCGAGGAGGAGGAAGGAATGCAGGACGCTGGGAAGACCGCAGCCCACGCCAAGGGTGGCACGACCAACCTCGCGAGGACCGCTGGTAGGACCCGCCTCGCGAGGGAGGCTGGATGGATCAGCCTCGTGAGGATCGCCCGCAAGGGAACACAGGCCTCCCTCCGCTGCCGCCGCAGCCAAGGAGAAATGAAGACGTCATCAGGACGAGGGGGCTGGGGGCTTCCAGGAACCGCGTGCAATCGCCTGCATCCTGGGAGGAGCTCAAGCCCCAGCCTCTCAGCGCATCTTCAAGCAGTTCGCCCGCGAAGTGAATGCAGTCCTCCCCAAGCTCGAGGCCACGCGCGCCCTCTCAGGTGGTCGGCATGCGCCATCACGTTCAGCTCAGCGGATCAGCTCAAGTGCGCGGCCACAGCCGGAGTCCTCCCGATGCTTTGTTCCCCAATCATCAGCAACGTGCTAGTCACCATGACCCTCATCGACGGCGGGGCAGGGCTCAATGTCCTGTCTCTGAAAACATTCAACAATCTTCAAGTGCCTAACAGTCAGCTTCAGCCAACCAAGCCCTTCTCCGAAGTCACCGACGGCTCCACGGTCCCGATAGGGCAGGTCCGCCTTCCTGTCACCTTCGGGGCTCGTGACAACTACCGCACCAAGCTCATCGAGTTCGACGTCGCCCACATTCGCCTGCCGTACAACGCCATCCTCGGGTACAAGGTGCTGGCCAAGTTCATGGCCGTAACCCACCACGGCTACAACGTCCTCAAGATGCCAGGAAGCAGCAGGGTCATCACGGTGCCCTGCAAAGAGAGAGACGCAGTGTGCTCCCTGGAGCGAGCCTTTTAGGCCGCATCACTAGAAGACCCAGACCGCGGAGGCAGGAGGCTTCCCAAGGCCGCCCCCAAGAAGAAGAAGACATCATCCGGCCCAGCCCCTCAGGAGGCAGGCCCCTCAGGGCCCGCGCCTGGCCAGGAGGAGCCTCCTTCCATTGCATAGGGAAGCGCGCCTGGCGCCCTCCTCAGGCAGGGCTCGGGGGCTCTCCCCTGGAGGGCCGCCGACCTCGCCAAGGTCACGAGGGAGGCGCTTCGGCACCACGTGGAGGCGTGCTTCGAAGCACGTTTCCCTCAAGAAGGAGCAAGGCAAGGAGGGCCAAACCCTCAGGAGTTCGTTAGCCGCCTACCCGCTGTGGCCCCCCATCCAGGCGAGGATGGTGGGCTGCGCGTCTGCATCGACATACTAGGGCTCAACCGAGCCGTGTCTCAAGAGCGCCTCTGGCCCTCGCGAGTGGGACGTTGCGAGGGTCCGCCCCACTGCTACGTGCGCATGCCTTACGGCCTGCCGAAAGCGGCTGCTGCGCACCAGCGTCTCATGAGGGCCATCTTGGAGGCTCAAGAGGTCAGGCGTGCCGCAGCCCTGGCGGAGATGGAGATGGCCCGCGAGGAGCCGCCAGCGCCTCCGGAGCCTCCAGAGGCCCATGGGCCTGGGGGCTCATGAGGATCGGCTCCCGCAGCCCACCGAGTCTGCTACACCAACACCCCTTCGTTCCCAACATCATCAGGTGACATCTTTTAAGTTTCATTTCTGGCTGGGAGCGCCTTCAGGGCCGCATTATTCCCAGGCCGCGTGGGTCCATCCCTGCGGCATGTATCCCTTTTATTTCATGTCCTTAGCTTATCTTATTGAGGGTGCCCCTCGGGCTGCATCATCCCCAAGCCGCTCGGGCCTGCCCCAGCGGCATGTATCCTTCTTGCGTTTATCTTAGGACTATGCTTTCAATCCACCATGCTTGTTATTTGGTGCCTTTTTCTCCTGGGTGTCGAAATCTTGCACGTTAAAGGGGGGGGGGGTGCCTGAGCATCACGACTCAGGGCTCCTACTGGCTCTCCGTCCCTCACCCTCTGGTCTTGTCCATGGCATCGCGACCTGGCATGCCAGCGACGGCTGAGACCAGCCCGAGAGTCGGGAGCCGAGGACATAGAGTTTCGTTATCTAACCCAGCTTGCGCATTAAAGGGGGGGTGCCTGAGCATCGCGACTCAGGGCTCCAACCGGCTCTCCGGCCCTCACCCTCTGGTCTTGTCCATGGCATCGCGACCTGGCATGCCAGCGACCGCTGAGACCAGCCCAAGAGCCGGGACCCGAGGACGTGGAGTTTCGTCGTCTAACCCAGCTTGCGCGTTAAAGGGGGGGTGCCTGAGCATCACGACTCAGGGCTCCTACCGGCTCTCCGGCCCTCACCCTCTGGTCTTGTCCATGGCATCGCGACCTGGCATGCCAGCGACGGCTGAGACCAGCCCGAGAGCCGGGACCCGAAGACGTAGAGCACCGGCATCTGGCCAAATTTGCAGGAACACACTCCAAGATAAGGCCCAGAGCCAGGCGCAACCCGCCTTGAGGTAGGGCCTCGTGAGTCCCGCGCTGGCTCACGGGTGCCCAGATACACCTCGTCAAGCCCTACCGTGCCGGCCACGTGTCAGGGTGGGGCTGTATATGCCCCGGGGCTCCTCCCGGAGGGGGGCCCCCTCCCACGTACCAGTGGAAGCACCATGCTCCGCGCTGGCTGACGACACTGCCGAGGAGCGGCTATGCCCGTACGCATACGGAAGCGCTATGCTCCGCGCTGGTGATAAACAACTGAGGGTGGCCTCTGGGCCGCATCAACCTTAGGGAGCCCGGAGCTCAATGTCTGGCCTTGTCGCAACGCCTCCCATCGGAAGTGCCGCGCGAAGGGGCTGGGCACGGGGGCTGTGCCTGGGTCACGCCCAGACGCACGCCACCTGGCGGGCCTGGTTCGTCGCACGTCCCTCCCCAAGCGGAGCCAAGGTACGAAGGCTGTTTGAGCGTCAAGGGGGACTCCTAAGCATCGCGACTCAGGAGCCTAACTGGTCACGTAGCCCCTCACTCCTTAGTTCCGAAAGGCTAACGGTGGTTGAGGTATGCGCGGGGCCGGGCGCTGCAGACGTAGAATGGCAGATCCACCCACACCTCGCCTCCCTACATGCTATTCGAGCGCCAAGGGGGACTCCTGAGCATCGCGACTCAGGGGCCTAACTTGTCACATAGCCCCTCACTCCTTGGTCCCGTCCTGGTTTCCGGTCGGGGCCAATGGCGGCTGAGGTATGCGCGGGGCCAGGCTCTGCCGGCGTAGAACACAAGCAAGTAGGAAGGAATAATGCAAATTTCAGGGAATTCAAAAGCAAATATTACAGTCCATGATGTTACCACAGCATCGAACATAAGTTTTAATGCCTCTCCGAGGCATGGTACATGCGTAGGAATTAAAAACAGGTCGGGAGCCACGACAGAGTCACTTGCCAGCGGGGGAGCCGCGTGGAGTAGGTTCGCCTTGTGGAGCAGCAGGGCTAGCAACGCTCCGCTTCGACCTGGTACTGAAGGCCCGGAACTTCCCCAGCAGAGCCTCCGCGCGACCCTTCACGGCCTCAACAGCGGCAGCGGCACGCTCGCCGCTCACTGGCTCCAGCAGGCTGTCGAGGTCGATGTTGGGGTCACGAAGATAGATGTGGGTGAAGACCCACGTCAGCGCTGCAGAAGACAAGACGCGTGCCTCGGCCTCAGCCGTAGGGCCAAGGCCAAGGGTGACGTCGTGAAGGGGGCGAACCAGGAAGGGAAGCAGCTTGACGGGGCCATCCTCCTCGCCGGCCAGCGGGCTCTCAAGGCCGCTGTCATAAAGCGTCTTCAGCGAAGTGCGAGCCTTCTCTTCCATATCCGCGAAGGCCACGCGATCCTCGGCGAGAACCCGGGTCGTGCCGTCCAGCTCAACCTTCCTCGCCTCCAGCTCTTGCTCCAGCACGCCTAGGCGGCCATGACGCCTCTTGAGCTTGGCCTCTAGGTCCTTGACGGCCGCCTCGTGAACCTTCATGCTTTCCTCCTGCTCTTGGCGAAGGCAGGCCTCCTCGGCAAGCTGGTTCTGCAGGCCCTTCAGCTCGCTCTCCAGCGTCTCACAGCGACCTTGATGCTAGCTGCCTCCCCCAGGGCAGCATCGCGGGCAACCTTCGCCTCGTGGACGGCATGTTTCTCCTCGTCGCAAGCCGTCGAGGCCTGGACCAGCGCCGCCCGTATCGAAGCATCGGAGCGAATCCAGCCAGAAGCCAGCTCCAAGCGCCCGGCCACTAGACGGGGGTCGGCGCCCAGAAGATCCTGCCGCAGACGATTCAGTCTGGCAATGGCGCGATCCAGAATAGTATTCGGAGAAGCAGCAGTCGGTGGAGTAGGAGGAGAAGACGGCTGTGTGACCACTGTGCCTTGAGGCGGAACCAGCGGTGCCACGACGACAGTGGAGGCAGCATCAAGAAAGGGCACCTCGGGAGTCGCCTGGGTCAAGGGGGCTGAGCTCCCCCCAGCGGGCTCAGCCTGGCCTCGCGAGGACGCCCGTGTCACACCCTAGCTAGTTCATGCATTAGAGTGTTGCATCATGTTTATTCTTTCATTAGAAACCTGAAATGGGGATGACAGAACCCCCAGCCCCCTCTGAAACCAATTAGGGTTTACTAAAAACTTTTTCAATGAACCTGAAATGCCCTTCTAAAATGCCCATCATTTTTGTCTTGGTTCAGAACCTCTGCCAAAAGTGATGCACATTTTCCTAGGCCATCTTAGGGTTTTTGAATTAAATCATAAAATATTTGAATTTGGGCATTTAAAATTATATAAAATATTTAAATGCTCAAATATCTCCAAACTAAAATGTTTCATGTTGGAAATAATCCAACTAAGGACCAGGAGTAGTTTGGTGATTTTAGGAGTTGCCTAAGTATTTTATTTAATTCAACAAAGTTGCAGAAGTATTAAAAAAATAGAAAACAGAAAAAAATAGAAAACCTTACCTGGCGCCCAGCACCCGGCCCACCTGCCGGCCCAGCCCAGCGCCGCTCCAGCGAGCTGCTTGCCGGCCAGGCAGGCAGGCAGGTGCCCGACGGCGACCGCAGCGCGCGCCATGCAGCTGGCTGCCGCCCTGCTCCACCTCCTCGCCTCGGGGCTGGATGGATGAGCTCCACGCAGCGCCGTGAACCCGCAGGACACCTCCATTCTCCCCCAATCTCTCTCTCTCGCGCTCCCCCGCCATGGCCGACGCCATCGCCGCCACCCCCTCGCCGTAGCCACGCCCTCCGTCGACCCCACGCCGTGCCGCCGTGTCCAGGAGCTCCGCTACCCTCCTCTCCTTCGAGCAAGCCGAGCCCCGAGCGCTCGCAAGGCCCGAGCCCACTGCATCGACCTCGACCGAACCGCCATCGCCGGAGATCCCCTTCAACGCCGTCGTCGCTCCGGTCCGTCCCCGGCTGCACCAAGGGCCTCGTCGAACTCCCCGTGAGCTTAGCCATCTCCCCCTCCCTTATTTCTTGCTCCCGAGCCGTGTAGCGACCTCCCGGAGCTCAACCGCACTCACCGCCGCGGAGCTCGTCGCCGACGTGCTCCCGGTCACCCTCCGACCACTCCACGGTGTCCATCATGCTCACCGCGTCACGTAGCACCTAGCTAGCTACTCCCCGTACCTCACCGACCCCTCTTGCGTCAAGTTCGACTTCGGCCGAACCCCGGTGGCCGCCAATGTCGTCACCGGCGCCAACTCCGGCCACCCCGACCCCAACGGGCTCCACCAAGAGCTGCGGCTCGACCTCAGCTCCTCTCCGGTGGCCTCCGCGGCTCGTTTGGTTGCCGGAACGGCAAAAATCACTTCCGCCGCCGCGTCGGGCTTGCCGGCGGCTAAACGCCGGTGCAGCCGACCCGGGTTTGACCACGGGTGGGCCCCGGTTGACTCTCCTGAGTCAATGACAGGTGGGGCCCAGCCCTGTTAATTAAACAGGTTTAGTTTTGATTAAACTTTAACTAATCTAATCACACTGACACGCGGGACCCACTGTCAGGTTTGACCCGGACGTGTCCCGTTGACCTGCTGATGTCACACTGACGTCAGGCTGACGCAGTAATTGATTTTCTGGAATTAATCTAATATAGGAAATTCCAGAATATAGTTTAAACTTCAAAAATTCATAACTTTTATTCTGTAACTCCAAATCAGACAAATTATATATGAAAAATGATCAGAAAAATCCAATCTATCCATCTGTACTATTTTCATGCATGATTAAACAAGTTAACCTGATGTTTAATGCAGAACAAGGAAAACACTTTAAAGGGCCATGTTTGAGTTTGAAATTTGAATCTTTGATTCAAATTGGTTCAAACCCTTCTGGTCTTAGTTGCATTAGCCCAACACACTCATATTGCCATGTTTCATGCATGCATCATATTGTTGCACATTGTTTGGTGATGGTTGTGTATCCGTGTTCTTGCGGCAGGTTCTGCCTCCGAGGAGTACCGTGATTACCCTAACGAAGAACCGTATCAGTGCATCGAACCATCAGGCAAGCAACCAACCATTTGATCATATCGATACAATCCCATGTTCTCGCTCCTGCACTCTTTTACTGCATTAAGACAATGCGTTTCAAACTGCTGTGTGCTACGGTAGTTGAACCCATTTCCTCTGCATGACCTGTCATTGCCACAGTAACTAGATGAAACCCACTAGCATGTGTAGGAGTTGATTGAGCCATATGTATGTGTTGTTCCTACCTTGCTATGCCTGCTATGCTTAGAGTCGTGTCAGGTCTGGTTCATCTGGGTGATGGGCTAGAGTGAAATGATTATGTCGGTAATGAGAGTGGTGTGGTGAACACGATTTGGTAAAGGTATCGATGAGAGGCCATGTAGGAGTACATGGTGGGTTGTTTCATTGAAGCCGACCTTAAGCACTGAGATCTGTATGTGTGATTTAAGATACAACTACTACCATGCATTGGGCCCTGAAATATGACCCCGCTCGACTTCTTATTCACCCTAGCTCTCTGTCCAGGAGTTGCAAGTAGTTTCTGGTGTTTGTAGCCTACTGGAGGCCGTGGACAGCGCTGACCGTAGGGGTGGGCTGTGATGCGGTAGGTACGTGGCCGGGTGTACCGAATACCCGTTAGGTATCTCGGGAACCCTGTTCACATCGTTCGGGGCCGTATGGGAAACCTCGGCCGGACTCCCTGCGGATGGAACCTGGATAGGCGATAAACCTGGACTAGAGACTTAGGTGTTTAGGTAGGTCGTGGTCTACACCCACGTCGGCTTTCGCTTGAAGTCTGCCGAGCACATGTCGTGTGCAGACGCTAAGTGGTGGAAACATGTATGAAGAAGTACACCCCTGCAGGGTTATCATGATCTATTCGAATAGCCGCGTCCACGGTAAAGGACTACTTGGTTGCCTATACAGTTCATAGACAAGTAAATGGAAACTACTAAAAGCTTCAAGATAAGTGTGAGTGCCGAGGATGGCTCTTCCGTAGGAAGACGGAGGTGGATCCTCGGTAGTGTATTGAAGTGGTGAGTAGTGGACTCGTGTGCGCAAAACCATTTCAAGTTGGAGTCTCGTAGGATAGCCTAGCCAAGAGTCAAAGCTGGCTTGCTACAATAACTCCACCAACCCTTCTTGATAATGTGCATGTATGTAGGATCTGATGTAAGTCTTGCTGAGTACCTTTGTACTCATGTTGCTATAATTTACATTTTTACAGAAGACGCTGCAACCCCTTCTGATGGGTTCTTCGTAGACGTTGACATCAATGAGTAGGCTAAGGCCCAGGTGGTGATCCTGAGCTTGTGAAGGACCACGTAGTATAGCTAGGCTTTCCAAGCCTCTTTTATTTTACTAGTTGTCTGTACCCAGACAAGCTACTTCCGCTGCTGGTTTGTATGACTGTATGACTTGAATGCTGGGTCGTGTGACCCGTACCTATGTGTATGTTATGTATGGCTCTCTGAGCCTTAAATAAAGTACTTGTGTCGTAGAGTCATGTTGTGATGCGATGTTGTATTTGCACATATCGAGCATATTGTGTGTATGATATTGAAATGCTTGGTATGTGTGGGATCTGACTATCTAGTTGTTTATCTTTAGTAGCCTCTCTTACCGGGAAATGTCTCCTAGTGTTACCGCTGAGCCATGGTAGCTTGCTACTGCTCTGGAACACTTAGGCTGGCCGGCATGTGTCCTCCTTCGTTCCTGTGTCTGTCCCTTCGGGGAAATGTCACGCATTGAGTACCGGAGTCTTGTTAGCCCGCTACAGCCCGGTTTACCGGAGTCCTGCTAGCCCAGTTCTACAGCCCGGACCCACATGCTGATGGCCGACACGTTCGAAGCTGGGTCATGGATGCCTGTCCCTGTAAGTCTGCGCCACTTTGGGTTTACAACTAGTCATGTCAGCCCGGGCTCCTTATCATATGGATGCTAGCGACACTATCATATACGTGAGCCAAAAGGCGCAAACGGTCCCGGGAAAAGGTAAGGCAACACCCGTGGGGATACCGTGCGTGAGGCCGCAAAGTGATATGAGGTGTTACAAGCTAGATCGATGTGACATCGAGTCGGGGTCCTGACAGCGTTGGCATCAGAGCCGGACTGCCTGTAGGTTCTCCAAGCCAAACTGGTCGATGTTGAGTCTAGAAATTCTTTAGTTATATGTAGGGAATTGTTTGTGGGTTGGAACGTAAGGCTCTTTTTACTCCTTTATCTTATGACATTCTGATCTGAGTCAGTCTATTCTTCCACCGGGGGTTAAGGAATTAGGATCTATTCTCTCTATCAGGATCACGTGTTACTAATCAGTAGTACCTTATAGGTTGATGGATACAAGCCTAGTTCAGTTCTACTGTCACATTATGTTGTTAGGATGGACTCAGAACTTTGATATGATGATGTTGAGTGTGTATGAAATCCTTTGTCAAATGTCTCAAAATCCTTCTTGAGCATTTACAGCTGTTATGCTGCCGAAATTTTGCTAGAAATTCTAATGCCTTTGCATTATGGTTGTGCTTTCAGATGGCCACTCGCGACCTTAATCAAGTGGTTCGCCTGACTCGATGCCTAGATGTACCCGGCCATACTGCCATGTTGGTCAGGGTAATGACTGAGGCTGGATACCGTTGGTATCCTGAGTACACGGTCGAAGAGCAATTCCGAGACTTTAATCAAAGCCAGTATCTCTGCACTGTCAGGATATTTCCATCCTATCCTGGATCCACCGAGCCCCTTCACTGCTCCTATGGACTCGGGGTTACTATTGAGATGGCTGTGCAGGACGCCGCCTACTCTATGATGACCATCATGCGAGTCAGGTCTGGCCTATTTCGGGACTCTGATTTCCGGTATATGCCAGGATCACTTCCGGGAGCACAAGGGTATCTCCAGGCTATCTATGCTGACCCCACTCAGGAGGATTCACGGACTCGCACCACTGCTGAGATGCTCGAGGATAAGGACCGTGAAAATCGGGCCTTGAGGCTAGAGCTTTTCAATACCCGTGCTGACCATTGGGCCACGTTGACTCGGTTTGCACCGGCGGTGCAAGCTGGATATTCGGATATGCGCGATCTCTATCCTGTGAGATCTGCTCTGCCAGACGTGATGGGTTGGCGTGATGTAGGAGGCATCACCCCACCTCGTGGTCCCCGCAGGCCACCGTCTGTTGGTCCAAGACCTCATCCTAGTCCCTATGGTCCACAAGCTCCGCGAGATCGTCTGTTCCCGGATGATCATGTTGAGCTTCCAGGCTATGGAGGTGACTTCTACGAGAACTACTACGGATCGGTCTGAGTTAGTGGTAGTATCACTAGTTCGTACCAGCTATGTCGTCTATCGTCCTGCGTGACTCGTGGGATATGACCTAGTTTGTACCGCCTTCCGGAGGTGTAGAAAAATAATGTATAGGAGCTTGGGATGCCTCCGATGAGATGTAATCCTCTTTTCACCGTAATAGTACCTTGTTTGGTCTTGTACTAAACCTTGTATGGTGTGTATGACGATGGAATAAAGAAGCAGTTTCTGTATCTACCATGTCATACGGATGATCATCTTGCATTCCGAGTTACTCCTTACATTCTGTATTCTATGTCGGAATCTTATCATTCTGACTAAATCATTGTCTTGTTTACCTAGGATGGTCAACACGCGCAATAACCCTGCTCCTCAAGAGCAGGCCGAAGGCAGTGAAGTCAGGAATGCAAATCTGCCTCATCCTCCTTCCCTAGCCGAGGTTATGATGGAAGCCGAAAGAAACAAGCGGGAGACCAACCGTTTGTTGGAGCGTATTGAACAGAACACAGCACACCATCAGAGGACTAACGTGGTGTCACTCAGTGATTTCATCAAGTTACATCCACCCACGTTCCACCACTCCGTCGAGCCTCTCGACGCTGATGACTGGCTTCGCAGTATTTCTCACAAACTGCGCTCCGCGCTAGTAGCCGAGGCTGACAAGGTCACCTTTGCTGCATATCATCTTGAAGGCCCCGCCAGTCTCTGGTGGGAGAATTATGGAGCTATGCGCCCAGCGGGCCATGTCACTACTTGGGCTGAATTCAGCGAGGCTTTCCGTGAACATCACATTCCGGAGGGTCTCATGGACCGTAAACGTGAGGAATTTTGCAGTTTCACTCAGGGCCGACTCTCTGTGGATGCTTACAGCAGGGAGTTCGGTAACCTCGCACGATATGCCACTGAGGAAGTTTCTACCGATGCCAAGAAGCAAGCAAGGTTCCGTAAGGGGCTTAGTCCTGAGCTTCGCCGCGACCTCCGTCTGCATGAGTGCACATCTTTTCAGAAGCTTGTTAACAAGGCCATCAGTGCTGAGACTGGTCAGACTGATTATGACGCAACACGCAAGCATGGCCGTGACGTGGGTTCCTCATCCGGTGCTGGTCCTCAGAAGCGCCGCGTGTGGGTGCCCAACACTGCCCTGCCACCCAGGTTCACACCGAGGCCATCCTTCCAGGCGCCTCGCCCCGTTCAACAGTCTGCACCCGCCAAGCCCTATGGTGGTCCAACCAACAGTGCTCCTCCACGTACCAGTTCCGTGACTTGTTTCAAGTGTGGGGAATCTGGCCACTATATGCGTGAGTGTCCCCAGACCAACCCCAACCAACCTGCTAAAGCTGTTGGCCGTGGCAAGCCGACAGGGAAAGTGTTCCACGCCAAGCCGGCCACCGCTACACGTGGCCATGTCAACTGTATCTCTGCCGAAGAAGCTCAAGAGGATCCCAACGTCGTTCTCGGTACGCTCCTTGTTAATTGCCACCCGGCATCTGTTCTTTTCGATACAGGAGCCTCTCATTCATTTATATCCGAGAACTATGCTCGTTTGCATAACACCGCATTCTGTGACATGCCATCCACTATGGAAATTTCTACTCCCGGTTCTAGATGGCAAACCTCCAGGGTAAGTTATGGAAATAAAATCCAAGTCGACAAACTTGTTTTCCTTGCATCTTTGATAGCTCTCAAATCTTCAGATATTAATATCATTTTGGGTATGGACTGGATGTCAGCTCATCATGCCAAAATTGATTGCTTCTCTAGGACTGTTCAACTCACTCATCCTTCGGGGAAGATAGTCAATGTCTTGACCCGAATAGCCAAGCGACGGTTATATTCTCTTAACGCCAGCCCTTTGCCAGACCTTGAGGACGTCCCGGTAGTCCGTGACTTCCCGGATGTCTTCCCAGAGGAATTGCCAGGTGTTCCACCTGACAGGGATGTGGAGTTCGTAATAGACCTCATTCCAGGAACCGTCCCGATTGCTAGAAGACCCTATAAGATGGCACCACTAGAACTAGCCGAGCTTAAGAAACAACTCGATGAGTCCTTGAAAAAGGGTTTCATCCGACCTAGTTCATCTCCGTGGGCTTGCCCCGTCCTCTTCGTCAAGAAGAAGGATGGTACGGACCGGATGGTTGTAGATTATCGACCTGTCAATTTGGTCACAATCAAGAACAAATATCCGCTCCCCAGGATCAACGACCTGTATGATCAGCTCGCTGGATCCTCAGTCTTCTCCAAAATGGATTTGAGGTTGGGCTACCATCAAATCAAAATCAGAAACGGAGACATTCCTAAAACGGCCTTTGTTACTCGTTATGGCCAATACGAGTACACCGTCATGTCCTTCGGTTTAACCAACGCTCCAGCCACCTTTTCTCGGTTAATGAACTCAATCTTCATGGAGTATTTGGATAAATTCGTCGTGGTTTACCTCGATGATATACTCATCTACTCCAAGAGCGAGGAAGAACATGCCGAACATCTAAGGCTAGTGTTGAAGAAACTTCGAGAGCATCGTCTTTATGCCAAATTCTCTAAATGTGAATTTTGGTTGTCAGAAGTGACCTATCTGGGTCATGTAATATCTGGTAAAGGTATTGCTGTTAACCCTGAGCGAGTTCAAGCCGTCCTTAATTGGACTCCACCTGAATCGGTCAAGCAAGTTCGGAGTTTTCTGGGCTTAGCGAGCTATTGCCGTCGCTTTGTCGAAAATTTCTCCAAAGTTGCTAAACCTCTAACCGAACTCCTCAAGAAAGATAAAAAGTTCGAATGGACTCCACAATGTGAGCACAGCTTTCAGGAACTGAAAAGACGCCTGACTTCTGCTCCCGTACTGGTACCGCCAGACTTCTCTAAGGACTTTGTTATCTACTGCGACGCCTCGCGACAAGGACTAGGTTGCATTCTCATGCAAGATCGACACGTAATTGCTTACGCTTCACGGCAATTGCACCCACATGAGGAGAATTATCCTACTCATGATCTAGAGCTTGCAGCCGTAGTCTATGCACTTAAAACCTGGCGACATTACCTCCTTGGTAATCGTTGCGAAATATTCACTGATCACCAAAGTCTGAAGTACATCTTCACCCAACCGGATTTGAATCTCAGGCAAAGACGTTGGGTTGAGTTGATCACAGATTTCGACTTAGGAATAACTTACACCCCAGGGAAAGCCAACGTCATGGCTGATGCGCTAAGTCGTAAATCTTATTGTAACAACCTGATGTTACAACAAAGTCAACCGCTTCTCCATGAGGAATTTCGGAAGCTTAACCTTCACATTGTTCCTCAAGGATTTCTTTCCACCTTGGTGGCGAAACCTACTCTTACGGATCAAATCATCGCTGCCCAAAAGCGAGATAAGGGAATATCTAAAATCAAGGAGAACATTGCTAGCGGAAGTGCTAGTTGTTTCTCCACAAATGATCATGGTGTTGTGTACTTTGAGAACCGTTTAGTGGTTCCCAAGAACCAGCATCTACGGCAGTTGATCCTTAAGGAGGCTCATGAATCTCCTCTCACCATTCATCCCGGTAGTACCAAGATGTATCAGGACCTACGCCAGAGGTTCTGGTGGACTAGGATGAAGAGAGAAATTGCTCAGTATATTGCTAACTGCGACGTCTGCCGTCGTGTAAAAGCAGAGCATCAACGGCCTGCTGGCACCCTTCAACCCCTAGCTATTCCTGAATGGAAATGGGATAAAATTGGTATGGATTTCATTACCAGTTTTCCCAGGACCAAGAGAGGGAATAATGCTATCTTCGTCGTTGTCGATCATCTTTCCAAAGTGGCCCATTTCTTACCTGTTCGTGAGAGTATAACTGCTAGTCAGTTAGCAGACTTATACATCTCCCGAATAGTGTCTCTCCATGGTGTTCCTTTGGAAATTAACTCGGATCGAGGAAGTCTTTTCACCTCTCGATTTTGGGAAAGTTTCCAAAATGCTATGGGAACCCGCCTTTCTTTTAGCACCGCTTTCACCCTCAATCGAGTGGTCAAGTGGAACGCGTCAACCAGATTCTAGAAGACATGCTTCGAGCCTCTGTTATCTCATTCGGAATGGAGTGGGAGAAATGCCTTCCATTTGCCGAATTCGCTTACAACAACAGCTATCAATCTAGCTTGGGTAAAGCCCCTTTTGAAGTTCTCTATGGACGACGGTGTCGAACACCCCTTAACTGGTCAGAAACCGGGGAAAGACAATTCTTTGGCCCGGATATGATTCAGGAAGCAGAAGAGCAAGTTCGCATCGTTCGTGAAAAGTTGAAAACAGCCCAATCTCGTCAGAAGAGTCAATATGACCGAAAACATAAGGCTATGACTTTCGAGGTTGACGAGAAGGCTTACCTTCGGGTTACCCCTCTGAAGGGAACCCATCGTTTCGGTATCAAAGGCAAATTGGCTCCTCGTTACATTGGACCTTTTCGCATTCTCGCTAAACGAGGAGAAGTTGCCTACCAGTTGGAACTACCTCCGCATCTCTCCAGAGTCCACGATGTCTTCCACGTTTCTCAACTCAGGCGTTGCTTCTCGGATCCTATCCGTGGAGTGGACCACGAAACGCTTGATCTCCAAGATAATCTTACATATCGAGAGTACCCCATTCGTATCCTCGATCAGGCCGAGCGTACCACTCGACGTCATAATATCAAGTTTCTCAAAGTTCAATGGTCGCACCATTCTGAGGATGAAGCAACTTGGGAAAGGGAGGATCGTCTTCGACTCGAGTACCCCGCCCTCTTTCCGGAGGAACCCAAATCTCGGGACGAGATTCTTTTGAGTGGGGGTGAGTTGTCACACCCTAGCTAGTTCATGCATTAGAGTGTTGCATCATGTTTATTCTTTCATCAGAAACCTGAAATGGGGATGACAGAACCCCCAGCCCCCTCTGAAACCAACTAGGGTTTACTAAAAACTTTTTCAATGAACCTGAAATGCCCTTCTAAAATGCCCATCATTTTTGTCTTGGTTCAGAACCTCTGCCAAAAGTGATGCACATTTTCCTAGGCCATCTTAGGGTTTGTGAATTAAATCATAAATATTTGAATTTGGGCATTTAAAATTATATAAAATATTTAAATGCTCAAATATCCCCAAACTAAAATGTTTCATGTTGGAAATAATCCAACTATGGACCAGGAGTAGTTTGGTGATTTTAGGAGTTGCCTAAGTATTTTATTTAATTCAACAAAGTTGCAGAAGTATTAAAAAAACAGAAAACAGAAAAAAATAGAAAACCTTACCTGGCGCCCAGCACCCGGCCCACCTGCCGGCCCAGCCCAGCGCCGCTCCAGCGAGCTGCTTGCCGGCCAGGCAGGCAGGCAGGTGCCCGACGGCGACCGCAGCGCGCGCCACGCAGCTGGCTGCCGCCCTGCTCCACCTCCTCGCCTCGGGGCTGGATGGATGAGCTCCACGCAGCGCCGTGAACCCGCAGGACACCTCCATTCTCCCCCAACCTCTCTCTCTCGCGCTCCCCCGCCATGGCCGACGCCATCGCCGCCACCCCCTCGCCGTAGCCACGCCCTCCGTCGACCCCACGCCGTGCCGCCGTGTCCAGGAGCTCCGCTACCCTCCTCTCCTTCGAGCAAGCCGAGCCCCGAGCGCTCGCAAGGCCCGAGCCCACTGCATCGACCTCGACCGAACCGCCGTCGCCGGAGATCCCCTTCAACGCCGTCGTCGCTCCGGTCCGTCCCCGGCCGCACCAAGGGCCTCGTCGAACTCCCCGTGAGCTTAGCCATCTTCCCCTCTCTTCTTTCTTGCTCCCGAGCCGTGTAGCGACCTCCCGGAGCTCAACCGCACCCACCACCGTGGAGCTCGTCGCCGACGTGCTCCCGGTCACCCTCCGACCACTCCACGGTGTCCATCATGCTCACCGCGTCACGTAGCACCTAGCTAGCTACTCCCCGCACCTCACCGACCCCTCTTGCGTCAAGTTCGACTTCGGCCGAACTCCGGTGGCCGCCAAAGTCGTCGCCGGCGCCAACTCCGGCCACCCCGACCCCAACGGACTCCACCAAGAGCTGCGGCTCGTCCTCAGCTCCACTCCGGTGGCCTCCGCGACCCGTTTGGTTGCCGGAACGGCAAAACCACTTCCGCCGCCGCGTCGGGCTCGCCGGCGGCTAAACGCCGGTGCAGCCGACCCGGGTTTGACCACGGGTGGGCCCTGGTTGACTCTCCTGAGTCAATGACAGGTGGGGCCCAGCCCTGTTAATTAAACAGGTTTAGTTTTAATTAAACTTTAACTAATCTAATCACACTGACACGCGGGACCCACTGTCAGGTTTGACCCGGACGTGTCCCGTTGACCTGCTGACGTCACACTGACGTCAGGCTGACGCAGTAATTGATTTTCTGGAATTAATCTAATATAGGAAATTCCAGAATATAGTTTAAACTTCAAAAATTCATAACTTTTATTCTGTAACTCCAAATCAGACAAATTATATATGAAAAATGATCAGAAAAATCCAATCTATCCATCTGTACTATTTTCATGCATGATTAAACAAGTTAACTTGATGTTTAATGCAGAACAAGGAAAAACACTTTAAAGGGCCATGTTTGAGTTTGAAATTTGAATCTTTGATTCAAATTGGTTCAAACCCTTCTGGTCTTAGTTGCATTAGCCCAACACACTCATATTGCCATGTTTCATGCATGCATCATATTGTTGCACATTGTTTGGTGATGGTTGTGTATCGGTGTTCTTGCGGCAGGTTCTGCCTCCGAGGAGTACCGTGATTACCCTAACGAAGAACCGTATCAGTGCATCGAACCATCAGGCAAGCAACCAACCATTTGATCATATCGATACAATCCCATGTTCTCGCTCCTGCTCTCTTTTACTGCATTAAGACAACGCGTTTCAAACTGCTGTGTGCTACGGTAGTTGAACCCATTTCCTCTGCATGACCTGTCATTGCCACAGTAACTAGATGAAACCCACTAGCATGTGTAGGAGTTGATTGAGCCATATGTATGTGTTGTTCCTACCTTGCTATGCCTGCTATGCTTAGAGTCGTGTCAGGTCTGGTTCATCTGGGTGATGGGCTAGAGTGAAATGATTATGTCGGTAATGAGAGTGGTGTGGTGAACACGATTTGGTAAAGGTATCGATGAGAGGCCATGTAGGAGTACATGGTGGGTTGTTTCATTGAAGCCGACCTTAAGCACTGAGATCTGTATGTGTGATTTAAGATACAGCTACTACCATGCATTGGGCCCTGAAATATGACCCCGCTCGACTTCTTATTCACCCTAGCTCTCTGTCCAGGAGTTGCAAGTAGTTTCTGGTGTTTGTAGCCTACTGGAGGCCGTGGACAGCGCTGACCGTAGGGGTGGGCTGTGATGCGGTAGGTACGTGGCCGGGTGTACCGAATACCCGTTAGGTATCTCGGGAACCCTGTTCACATCGTTCGGGGCCGTATGGGAAACCTCGGCCGGACTCCCTGCGGATGGAACCTGGATAGGCGATAAACCTGGACTAGAGACTTAGGTGTTTAGGTAGGTCGTGGTCTACACCCACGTCGGCTTTCGCTTGAAGTCTGCCGAGCACATGTCGTGTGCAGACGCTAAGTGGTGGAAACATGTATGAAGAAGTACACCCCTGCAGGGTTATCATGATCTATTCGAATAGCCGCGTCCGCGGTAAAGGACTACTTGGTTGCCTATACAGTTCATAGACAAGTAAATGGAAACTACTAAAAGCTTCAAGATAAGTGTGAGTGCCGAGGATGGCTCTTCCGTAGGAAGACGGAGGTGGATCCTCGGTAGTGTATTGAAGTGGTGAGTAGTGGACTCGTGTACGCAAAACCATTTCAAGTTGGAGTCTCGTAGGATAGCCTAGCCAAGAGTCAAAGCTGGCTTGCTGCAATAACTCCACCAACCCTTCTTGATAATGTGCATGTATGTAGGATCTGATGTAAGTCTTGCTGAGTACCTTTGTACTCATGTTGCTATAATTTACATTTTTACAGAAGACGCTGCAACCCCTTCTGATGGGTTCTTCGTAGACGTTGACATCAATGAGTAGGCTAAGGCCCAGGTGGTGATCCTGAGCTTGTGAAGGACCACGTAGTATAGCTAGGCTTTCCAAGCCTCTTTTATTTTACTAGTTGTCTGTACCCAGACAAGCTACTTCCGCTGCTGGTTTGTATGACTGTATGACTTGAATGCTGGGTCGTGTGACCCGTACCTATGCGTATGTTATGTATGGCTCTCTGAGCCTTAAATAAAGTACTTGTGTCGTAGAGTCATGTTGTGATGCGATGTTGTATTTGCACATATCGAGCATATTGTGTGTATGATATTGAAATGCTTGGTATGTGTGGGATCTGACTATCTAGTTGTTTATCTTTAGTAGCCTCTCTTACCGGGAAATGTCTCCTAGTGTTACCGCTGAGCCATGGTAGCTTGCTACTGCTCTGGAACACTTAGGCTGGCCTGCATGTGTCCTTCTTCGTTCCTGTGTCTGTCCCTTCGGGGAAATGTCACGCATTGAGTAACGGAGTCCTGTTAGCCCGCTACAGCCCGGTTTACCGGAGTCCTGCTAGCCCAGTGCTACAGCCTGGACCCACATGCTGATGGCCGACACGTTCGAAGCTGGGTCATGGATGCCTGTCCCTGTAAGTCTGCGCCACTTTGGGTTTACAACTAGTCATGTCAGCCCGGGCTCCTTATCATATGGATGCTAGCGACACTATCATATACGTGAGCCAAAAGGCGCAAACGGTCCCGGGAAAAGGTAAGGCAACACCCGTGGGGATACCGTGCGTGAGGCCGCAAAGTGATATGAGGTGTTACAAGCTAGATCGATGTGACATCGAGTCGGGGTCCTGACAGCCCGGGCAGGAGAGGCCTGCGCGTCATGATCACCTTCTTTCTCGGGTAGAGGCACTGCCACGGATGGGACCTCAGGAGCTCCCTTCAGCTTCTTTGCCGCGGGCGCCAGCCTGACCGAAGGATATGGGCATCAGGTCTCGTCGACAGAACAATAATCAAGACGGGAAGCAGGCACTTACAGGTCATCGCTGGTGGACTCGAGCAGCCTCTGGCCGTACTTAAAGCCCGAGAGCCGGCTGCAAGGGTCGGCTTCAAGGGGCTCGGGAGCAGGAGGCGCGCCTGCGGATCGCCCCGGGGCCGGGGCAGACCCGCGGGGGACCACCCCAGTCCGGTCCTTCTTCGAGATCGGAGGCAGGCTCCCGCCGCCCTGCTCACCCTCATCCTCGTCGTCGTCACTCTGGGGGAGGCGGAGAGTGCGGGACCTGCGCCGAATGGGAGGAGCTCTTGACTCCTCCTCCAAGTCAACCCCCTCTTCCTGCTCCCCTTCTTCCTTCTCTTTGCTGGAGTCGTCGGAGGACACGTCCACCAGGTCCTCTGGAGTCTCCACGGGCATGGGCCCGTCCCCGTTGAAGATAGGCATGGACCCCACTACCTGCTCCCAATCCTCGCGAAGGAACAGGGGCGTAGGGGTGCCCTCCAGCCTTGCCATGTCGCCCCCAACCAAGGACTGGAGGACCGCAACCAGATCCTCGTCGGCCAAGACCACGAGGCTCGAGTGAGGCCTCCACATCGGAAGCGAGTACTGACGGAGCGGAGCCAGTTGATGCTCCGGGAACTCCCTCAGCAGCGACGCACCGGTCAGCTTCGCCGCCGGCACGCTGGCTGGCCTCAGATCTGCGTCCATCTTCTCCAACACCCGCTTCGCGCAGGGATCCAGAAGCTCCACTCGGGACCAGTCGTCGGAACTCGCGGGGTGCTCCGTGGGCAGGATCAGCCGAGGATGGATACGCCCGGCATCCACCAAGACCCACTTGCTCCTGAAGCCCTCAATCCTCTTCCCAGGGTTCGATATGGCGATGGGGCCGCCGTACGCGACGAAGCTCGCGCACGCTGAGGCGGAACCACGGGAGGTCCGGAGGGAGAAGTAGTGGCGTAGCAAGGCCACCGAGGGCTTCACCCCTACGTGAGCCTCACAATAGTAGGCGAAGATCGCCAGAAGAAGGACAGAGTTGGGATGGAGGTGCAGAGCTTGAATATTGTAGTGGCGGAGGACAGAGAAGAAGAACTCAGAAAAGGGAGGCACTAGACTGGCGACGATTGCCGCTCACGAAAGAGCGGATAGAAAGGTTACTCCTCTATTCAGGGACGGCATAACCGGGCCTTGAACGCCTTCGTCACTGTCGATGCCCCTGCCCTTCCGCCATCTGGCACACCAGGGCAAGGCTCGCCCCTGACACATTTGGCGGGTCCAAGGCAAGGCGAGTACCCAAGCTCCGGCCCGGGGTTGGCCGCAGGCCGCCATGACTCGCTAAGGCACGAAGGCGGAGTAGATTGAAATTTAGGAAGCAGGTGAGAAGAAGGCGCAAAGAAAGGGGATCTGAGCCAGCAACATGGAGGAAAATAAAAGGGAGGCAAGGGAGATGCCGCTCTTTTATCAACTCACGCGGTTGCAGAGGTGCCCACGTCCAATCAACTGCCACGCGGTGCCCAAGGCCGCAGGCAGTTAGGGCCCGCGGCCGCTTCACACTTGCCCTTTCGCCTCTCTGCTCAGCCAAGTTCGGGCGCGCCGTGGGCCCGGGGAAACTGTCGGCGTTCTGGGAACGGGGGTCCCCAGACTTTCCTGCCTGCGGCCTACGGCGTGGCTCAAAGGAGGCCTAGCACAGCCCATCTTCATCAACGCAAGCTCAAGACCCTCGCGAGGGGCCAAGCCTCGCGGGCGGACGACAAGGAGCTTCCTCAGGCACGACCTTGTCAGGCTGGCTCATGAGGAGGCGGAGAGTTCAAGGCGGGTACCTCGTGAGGTGCCATGACGCAAGCCGTGACGACCAAGGGCGCCAGTCGGGTGCCAGCCGGTAGTGTCCTCCTTTCCTCTTTGGTGCAAAAGGGAGCAAGCGCAGGCGAGAGCATCAAGCAAAGGCATCCATTTCGGTGCAACAAGACAAAGGACCAGCCAACGGCCGGAGGAAGTCATTGTGGAGCCCAAGCCGGCGTCATTCACCAGAGGCCTTTGACAGGCGAGGACCAACTTTAGTCAGGATAAGTGTACCCGCTGTTCCCCTTCAAAATGGCCTTGTTGGCGCCCTTCCGCTCAATATTTGGGAAAGGCCCAGGGCCTTTGCCTATAAATAGGCTAGCCACCCCCGGGGTAGAGAGGGCGGGACCTGATTGAGGAACAAGGATAGAAAGACACAGAAAGAGAGAGAGAGGCGACTGAACTCCCCTAGCAGTTCATCGCGCAGCCAAGAACAGACCTCTCGAGGCTGTTCTCCCTTTGTATTGTTCATCATCAAGCCCAAGAGGCAATCACCACACCACACACTGGAGTAGGGTATTACACCACAATGGTGGCCTGAACCATATAAATCTTGTGTCTCTTGTGCTGGTTCAGTTTGTTAGTTTAGGTCCTAGCGATTCGGCGAGGAGCGAGCCGGTAGAGGGTTGAATCTCCGCGCGCACCCAGTGTTCGACCTCAAGGGTCTGCCGGAACCCGAAATCCGACACTGACAAGGCAAAAAGCAAGGTGTGTGGGTCTATGTAGGGTTGCGATTTCAAGGATAGACACATGGACAAAGTCATGCTTGTCGAGTCCTTAGGGATTCACCTCATATCTGTCTCAATGCTTTGTGATCTTGATATGGTTGTCGTCTTTGGCAAATATCGTTGCATTGTGCTAATGGATCTGATAAATCCAAAGTATTCGAAGGCTTAGGAAGGAGGACCTGTATATTGTTGATTTCTCTGCAGTACCACAGCCCTGCCACATGTCTATTGCAAAAGCTTCAAAGGCTGGTTATGGCATCGATGACTTGGTCATGCTGGGATGAGGAACTGCATACACGCGTGAAGAAGAAGCATGTCATTGACATCGGTTGTCAAATTCCTCAAAGATTCTCTTTGTGGGGGCTGTGAGTCTGGAAAGAAACCAGAGCAAAAGCATCCTCGAAGACTATCATGCACCACTTCTCGTCCCTTTGAATTACTTCATATGGATCTCTTTGACCCTACTCACTATGCCACATTCTCTAGTTCTGCATCATTATATGGCTTTGTTGTTGTTGATGATTATTCTCGTTATACATGAGTGCATATCATCACTTACAAAAATGAAGTGCAGGAAGTCTTTAGACGATTTTTCTCTAGAGCTTCTACAAACTTCAGTGTTAAGATCAAGCATATGAGGAGTGATAATGGAACTGAGTTCAAGAACACTGGTCTCGATGAATATCTTTATATACTTGGTATTACTCACGAGTTATCTGCTCCCTACACTCCTCAGCAGAATGGCGTCATGGAGTGCAAGAACAGATCTCTTGTTGAGATGGCTCACACTATGCTTGATGAATACAAGAAACCACAGCGTTTTTGGCCTGAAGCTATTGATACTGCATGCCACATCATCAACATAGTATATCTTCACAAATTCTTCAAAAAGACCTCATATGAACTCCTCACTGACAAGAAACCCAATGTAAAGTCTTCAGTGCTAAATGCTGGGTAGAGATCCTCACCATCACTCTAAATTTGCACCGAAAGCACATGAGGGTTTTATGCTTGGTTAAGAAAAGGACTCGCACACCTACAAAGTCTTCAACACCAATCATCACAAGATTGTTGAAACTATAGATGTGCGGTTCGATGAACTAATGGCTCGCAAAGAGAGCACCTACCTCCTGTGCTAGATGAAATGTCACCTGAGGAATCCATCAAGCTCAAAGCTACTAAGGATATCATTCCTACCGAAGAATCTGCTGAAGAAGTCATTCCGGATCGTGAAGACAATCACGCTGGTGCTGCTGAAGAAAATGGCCCCGAAGAAATTGCTAGGCCTAAGCAAAGTCGTCAACCTGCACATCCTCGCATTGCAAATGAAGTGCAGATCAAGAAAATCATCAGCGACATCAACACACCAGGTCCTCTCACGCGCTCAGAAGCTTCACACTTGTCTAAGTTTTGTGGGCATTTTGCGTGTGTCTCTATCACAGAGCCCACCAAAGTTGATGAAGCATTCATGGAATCTGAGTGGATTCAAGCCATGCAAGATGAATTGCATCAATTCAAGCTCAACAATGTGTGGGAGCTTGTCAACCGACCAGACCCATGCAAGCACAATATCATCGGTACCAAATGGATCTACCGCAACAAACAATATGAAAATGGCCTTGTGGTAAGGAATAAGGCTCGTCTTGCAGCTCAAGGCTATATACAGGTTGGGAATTGATTTTTGATGAAACTTTTGCACCTTTGCTATAGCCTATGGTGAATATCATATTGCTTTGCTTACGCTAACCATCATAATTCACCTTACATCAATGGATGTGAAAGTGATTCCTCAATGGAGCTTGAGGAAGAAGTATATGTTGCTCAACACCAAGTTTTGAGGATCAAAATTTCCAGATCACGTCTACAGACTCAACAAGACCCTCTATGGCCTCAAGCGCCTCGGGTTGTGTGTATGACACACGAAGGAATTCCTCATGAAAAAGGCTTCACCAGGTTCATTGACCCAACTCTTTTCACCAAAGCATATGATGATGAATTATTTGTGTGCCAAATATATGTTTGATGATATTATCTTTGGCTGTACTAACCACGCTACAGTGACATATTTGCCTATGATGATGAGTGGAATATCAAATGTCTATGATGGGAGAGTTGAAATTCTTCTTAGGTCTTCAAATTCATCAACAAACATAATGGCATATTCAATTATCTCAGGAGAAATACCTCAAGGATGTGTTGAGGAAATTCGGCAGCAAGATTGCCAGGCGTCAAAATTCCTACGCCCACAAATGGCCATCTATGCACGATGAAAATGGAAAAGACTTCGATCAAAAGGTATACCGCTCCATGATTGGCCCTGTCGGTGTCAAAACTGGCGGATCTCGGGTAGGGGGTCCCGAACTGTGCGTCTAGGCGGATGGTAACAGGAGACAAGGGACACGATGTTTTTACCCAGGTTCGGGCCCTCTCGATGGAGGTAAAACCCTACTCCTGCTTGATTGATATTGATGATATGGGTATACAAGGTGGATCTACCACGAGATCAAGGAGGCTAAACCCTAGAAGCTAGCCTATGGTTATTGTTGTTGTGTCCTATGGACTAAACCCTCGGTTTATATAGACACCGGAGAGGGCTAGGGTTACACAGAGTCGGTTACAATGGTAGGAGATCTACATATCGGTATCGCCAAGCTTGCCCTCCATGCCAAGGAAAGTCCCATCCGGACACGGGACGAAGTCTTCAATCTTGTATCTTCATAGTCTTGGAGTCCGACCGATGATGATAGTTCGGCTATCCGGACACCCCCTAGTCCAGGACTCCCTCAGTAGCCCCTGAACCAGGCTTCAATGTCGACGAGTCCGGCGCGCATATTGTCTTCGGCATTGCAAGGAGGGTTCCTCCTCCGAATAGTTCATAGAAGATTGTGAACACCAGGATAGTGTCCGGCTCTACCGTAGAGAGAATAATATTTACACAAGTTCAATCTGCTGACGTATTTTGTGGCATGACGTCACACTACAACCAAGCTTTTACTCGAATCGTTTTTATTATACCACCTCAGCGCATTTAGCGAAGCGGTTTCCTTGGCACGTCTTGTCGAAGCAGAGATCGTGTCCCCCTTATTCTGGGATTCCCATCAATACGGACGTGGGTAACCCAACCGCGCCCGTTGCCACGCCCCCTCCATCGAAGGCGAGTTCCAAACGGTCACGGGGATGGCTCTTGGTATTCTCCTTCTTTATAATGAGACTAAGGCTCGTTCCTTTTCTTCAATCCTCAATCGAATCCGCCCCTTGCCCCGAGTTCCAACACTCAGGGCTCCAGATTCGAGCGCTTTGGACCTTCTACAATGTCCGGCTCCAACCTACAGGGCTGGTGGATGCCCTCCTCCGTCACGGAAGAGGACGTGCTAAAGCTGAGAGAAGCCAAGTACTTAACCTACGAGATTTCACATAGGCTGCCTGCCCAAGGGCAAGTCATTCCTACTCCCGAGCCTGGCGAGAGCGTCGTGTTCGCATCTCACCTCCATCGGGGTTTAGGCTTCCCGATGGATCCCTTCGTGAGGGGGCTCATGTTTTACTATGGGTTGGAATTCCATGACTTGGCTTCGGAGTCCATCCTCCATATCTCATCATCGTCTGCGAAGCCTTCCTCCGCACTACCCCTCACTTCGGCTTGTGGCTCAAAACCTTCAACGTGGAGCTGAAGATGATTGCGGGGCGTCAGGCAGAGTGCGGCGGGGCGGTTATAAACAAGAGGGCCGATGCTCCATGGCCCGAGGGCTCTTTTCAGGAGGAGCTCGGTTTGTGGGAACATGAGTGGTTCTATATCACCGCTCCCAGGGGCAGCAGGTAGAGGCCGCCGCCCATCTTTCGCCCGGGCCCTCCACAACGGTTGACGTCATGGGTCAACAAAGGGCTTGACTGGGGGCCGTCCAAAGACGTACCCCTGTTGCAGGGCCGGATTCGAGACCTCCAGAAGGGGAGATCAATCTGGTCATAGTGACATAGGTTTTGGTATTCGGCGCCTTCTGCCCTGCAAACGCTGCCCCCTCCGCCTGTGGGAATTTAATCCGGAGGGACCATGAGCTCTCCAAAACTTCATGGGTTTGACACCCGTGGAGATGTACGAACTATTCTTCGGATCACAAGAGATGCGTCCGAACTTGACCGAGGACGCTGGCCTAAGCTGCAATCGCCCGGATACTCAAGTAAGTAGCGCTGTGTCCGGACACATTGTCCATTTATTTATCATGGGTTTGCCTTTTAACTAGCTATCCCTTGAATCAGAAGTGGATAGCGCAAGCAAAATTGATACGGTGTCCGGCCCCCCTCCCTGAGACCACGCCGGATCCCGTGTTAATTAAAATGTTGGAGGTTGCACCTTCGGAGGAGGGCAAAGGGGGCACAGGGAAACTACCACCTCTGCCAAGGAGGCTTGCAGTAAGGGGGGAATCAAGGGTCCCTCCCTCCAGGGGGAGAAGAGGACCGCTTCGAAGACCCGGAGGCCAAGGCCTCAAAGCGGGGAAGGAAATCATCGGAAGGTCCCGTGCCGAGAAGAGCCCCGGCCGCACAGTCTCCCCAAAGGAATCAGCCCTCCAGCGAGCCGTAAGTAAAAAAGGGGGTTTTGTAATAGGGGACATCCCCTACTTTATTTCTAAGGTAACCGAAGTTTTCACCTTGTAGTTCGGATCTCAGCCCTTCTCAGCAGAGCTCATCTTCGGGGGACCTTCGTCCGGAGATGATGGAGAGCGAAACGCCTCCATCTGCCGCCCCGTCGGGCGGGGCGGACGACCCTGAGGTGTCGTCACGGAGGGTCTCCCCGAGTCCGGCGGGGCCGGGGAGTTCGGCACCCACTGGAGTACGGCCGGGGGAGCTGCAGGATTTGCTCGAGAGGGCGTCTATCTCAGAAGATCACCGCACATTAATGAGTATGGTGATTGAAAGGATCTCATCCTGCCGAGAGCGGGTTGCATGAGGCCGTCGGAAGTTTGCTGACGGGGTTTGAGGTACGCAAAAAATGACATACCTTTTGACAGTTTTGCACATGGAGTGCGCCCTGTATAGATAGTAGCCCCTGAGACTTGGTATGTTGTCGAAAGCGACAGCGTGCCGAGGATCATAATCTCAGTTATAGAATGTCGCCTTTCCTATGCAGGTGGTGGAACGATTGGTGGCCAGCCGGACTGATGGAGCTACCGAGTTGAAGCGGCAACTCGATGTTGCGGATGCGGACATCGCGCTGGTCAATAAACGACTTGACGAGTCACAAGGTAAGTGGTTGCTTCGCGGTCACCGAGTAAGGGAGCTGATGCCCGTCTTACAATTTGTATGCTTGATGCAGATGGTGCCGCTGCTGTGGAAGACCTTCGAGCAGAGCTTGTTCGAGCCAAGGAGCAAGCCAGGAAAAGTGATGCGGCTGCCTCGAAGGCAGCGGAAGAGCTAAAAGCCGAAAAGGCTGTTCACTGCCGAAGCAGGGAGGAGATGGCCGGAATGGCCGTGAAATTAAAAGATGCTACCGACCGCTATGAGGTTCTTGAAATAGAACACCGAGCGGAGCAAGAGGACCTGAAGAAAGCCGTCGCCGAAGCCAAGGATGCCCGTAGTGCGATGCGGGCTATGAAGGAGGAACTGCATCAGGCCGGAGACATTGCGGCTGGAAAGCCCTTTCTGCTGCGTAGGAAGTTCACGGCTCACAAGTATGCTCAGTTGGGCCAGCTGTGGGGTGCGGAGGATCCTTATCTGGATTTGGCGGCGAGTGTGGCGGACGCAGTCGTGCACTTCCGAAGACAAAATGATCACGAAATGGAAGAGCTTTTTTAGTCTCAATTCCACAGTCCGGAGCGTCCACTTCCGTTGACCGATCGGTTGGCTGAGTGGGCTGAGCTGAATAGATTGTCCGGATTTGCCATGACGGATGTGGTGACTCATCTGTGGCCGGATAGGCCCAAGCCGAAGAGTTATTTTGGCTTATTGCAGCAATTCCTTGGGGCGGTGCCGCATATCAAGGCGATGAAGCGGTCGAGCTGCATAGAGGGTGCACGGATGGCTCTCGCCCGTGTTAAGACATACTGGGCGGAGATGGATGCCACCGATGTTGCATCCCGGGGTTCGGACAAGAGCCGGTTACCCGCCGAGCACTATTTTGGAGAAGTCCTGCAGGGCGCTCGTTTAATAGAGTCGCAGTGCTCGAAAAATGTTATGTTCAAATGATATGTATGATTTGTGAAACCATATTTATAATGTAACGACTTTTTATACTTGTGCGTTCAAGTATTGAAATATCTCCTGTGTGGCTGTTAATGTATATGTATGTATAACCTGAAAGATGGCAGTCTTTGGCTTCAGCCCCCACGCACATGGTGCGGGGGTGTTTGCCAAAAAAGCGCATTTTCACACTTAATACAACGTCTTGGTCCTGTGAAGGAGGTGATAGCGTAGCAAACTAGGCAACCGGACTATAATGCTTTATCACTTTCACTTAGCCATGGGAGATCGATGGTGGGGCTACTATATAGCCCCTAGAGGCACCGCGCTCTCCGAACTCGGGGCGCGTGTGCGACTGACCGGGAAGCGGTCCTTCGTCAAAGCGGACGAATTCTAAACATTCCAGTAGTCGATCGAGTGGTTGACCAGTCTCTCGCTATATCATGACAGTCAGTTTTCGGCTTTCTCTACTGAGGTGCTTGCCCGGCCGAACCGGGGCACAATCGCAGTAGTTCTCCTGGTGCCGCGTTAGCCAATGGAGCGAAACGTAAGGCAGCAAAACACAGGAGCCGGGCAAACCCAACATTTGACCAAAGACATGATTCGGAGCTGATGCATATAAGGCCTAACTCGAGACGCCGAACACTCCCTAAGGTATTCGGTCTTTATGATAACGGGCAGAACAATGCCCTAAGCCCCTAGTGTCCAGGTACGGGCGAGAACTTCTGACGCGGCCGATGCCAAAACGCCAGCCTCCTCCTCGGTTATGGTAGGAAACCGGGGGATGTGTATCAACAAGAGACAGTAAGAAAGGTTTACGCAGGGTCTTAATCCGAAAAGAATCCTTGCAACGGGTCCCTGCTGCACGTCTGCGCCTGTGTCTCCGTTGTGCTGTATCCTGGACGGATGTAGCATGCTGTTCATCTGTAAAAGAGAAGAACTTAGTTTTGGAAAGATATCATGCAAAAAATGTATTTAAAACAGAGTATGATTTTTTTAAAATGAATAAAGTTGAGCTTTATTGGCTCTCATTGTTTATGTGCGCAGCCCCTTGTAAAGGGGTATGCGGCTAGGAAGCCCCTAGTTTATTTATGCCGGACTTGCCTAACCATGTCCGGGGTCTGAATGACCTATTTTTCAGGGGCTTTGAGTAGCAAGGCTGGATTAGCGTGTGGCTGTCAAGGCAGTCTCACGATCTTCCGTGGTCGAGAAACACTCGAAGTTACCTTTTAATGAGATTATGCCGCGTGGACCGGGCATTTTAAGTGTAAGAGACGCGTAATGCGGTATTGCATTAAAGTGGGCGAAAGCTTCGCGTCCCAATAGTGCTTGATGGCTACTTTTAAATGGGGCGATATGGAAGATGAGCTTTTCGCGACGGAAGTTATCAGATGAACCGAACACAACTTCTAGTAGTAAGGAGCCCGTGCAATTGGCGTAAGGGCCTGGCGTCACTCCTTTAAAGGAAGTGCTGCTATGGCGAATTTTGGTAGGGTCTATCCCCATTCTGCGGATTGTGTCCGGATATAGCAGGTTTAAATCGCTGCCGCCATCCATTAGGACTTGTGTAAATTGTAGTCATCGATTATGGGTTCAATATCAGAGCAGTCCTTCCTGCGTTTTGAGTACTTCTGGAGTAATCCTGATAGTCGAAAGTAATTGGTTTTGACATCCAATTTCGGGACTCCGCTGGGGGGGACCGTACGGTGCGTATTTTAGTAGGCGCCGCACTATTTTTCCTTGCTATCACTTGAAGTGAGTTCACTGTTTTGACTTCTTGTGGGAAAGTCTCCTGTTTTCCGGCGCTCTGCTTGTGGGGTTCGTCATCATCTTCGCTTGGTGTGTCGAGCCCCTTGTGTTCGGTGTTAAGTCAGCCAGACTGCTTGAAGACCCAACAATCTCAATGGGTATGGTTTGCAGGTTTCCTGGAGGTACTGTGGATTTGACATATCCTATCCAAGATTTTGTTTAGGTTGGATAGCTCGTCACTGTTGTCCTTAAGAGGCAGTGTTTTGTTATTCGGCCGAGAGCTTTTGAACCCGGCGTTGACCGCCGTGCTATTTGGGCCATTTTCCTTATTCCGGCGCTGATCTTTTCTGCGTCGTGATTTCCCATTTCCATCCCTGACCTCGGATGTACTCGGGTCGCTGGTGCTGCATCTTGTTAGCCAGCTATCTTCCCCCGCGTAAAAGCGGGTCATGAGGCTTGTTAGCGCGGCCATTGTTCTTGGTTTTTCCTGGCCGAGGTGTCTGGCGAGCCATTCGTCTCGGACGCTATGTTTGAAGGCTGCTAAGGCCTCGGCGTCCGGACAATTGACTATTTGGTTCTTTTTGGTGAGGAACCTGTTCCAGAATTTGCGTGCTGACTCTCTGGGCGGTTGAGTTATGTGACTTAAATCGTCTGCATCCGGAGGGCGGACATAAGTCCCCTAGAAATTTGCTCGAAACGCGTCCTCAAGCTCTTCCCAACTTCCAATGGTATTTTCTGGGAGGCTTTTGAGCCAATGCCGAGCTGGCCCTTTGAGCTTGAGGGGTAGGTATTTTATGGCATGGAGATCGTCTCCTCTAGCCATATGTATGTGTAGGATGTAATCCTCAATCCAGACTCCGGGGTCTGTTGTTCTGTCGTATGCCTCTATGTTTACGGGCTTGAATCCTGCTGGAAATTCATGATCCAGTACCTCATCGGTGAAACATAGTGGGTGTGCAGCGCCCCTGTATTTAGGTGTGCCGTTATCTTCGAACATTCGGCGTGTTGTGTTGCTTCCTGGAGCCCTCTTTTTTGGACCATAGATGGACGGGCCATCCTTTCTATGAGGATCCTTATGTGGATCGTGTGCAGGCTTGTGTGCGGTGCCGCTTGCCGCTCTTAGCCTGTCATCTGGTCGTCTATCCGGCCAGGCGGCATCTTTGTTTTTTGACTGTGGGGGCTCTACGGCCTCCTCGTCAAATTCGGGCAACAGCTTGTGCTTGGTGTAGCTCTTTGCTTGGTGACTATCGCTGTATTTGTCTGTGGTCTTGAGTACTTTGCTCCTTCTCATTCTGAGTACGTCTTCCGCTGTTTTGAGCTTCCGCTTCTGCTTCTTCAAACTTCTTGCAGTGGCGACGAGTCTTTTGTGAAGGTTCTGATGCTCCAGTGATGTGTCCGGCGTGAAATCGTCTAGACTGTTGTTTTCGCCGGGGATGGGTTGCTCGTCCAATTCATCCTGTTCGGATGGTTGCTTGGTGGCATGTTCGTTGTCCACTGGTTTGCCCTGCTCTACGGCTGGGTCAGTGTGGGTGCTGTTGTTATCGAGGTGGGACTTCGGGCGGCGCTTGCGTCGCCGTTTTGGTTGTTTTTCGGGGGAATTATCCTTCGCCGCGTCCCGTTGTTCCTCGTTATCACTTCCTTTTGGTGTATCCACCATGTATACGTCGTGAGTTGAGGTGGCTTTCCAGTGCCCGGTAGGCGCTGGTTCTTGGTCGTCTCCGGCATCATCGTCCATATCGTCGATGTCTTCGGAGTCGAAGTCTAGCATGTCGGTTAGATCGTCGACAGTGGCTACTAAGTGGGTGGTGGGTGGGCTTTGAATTTCTTCGTCGTCCGCATCCCAACCGTCCTGACCGCAATCCGGCCAGGGCTCTCCTGATAATGAGAGATATTTTAGTGAATTCAGGATGCCACCAAACGGTGAGTGCTGAAAGATGTCCGCGGCGGTGAACTCCATGATCGGCGCCCAACCGGATTCGGTTGGTAGGGGCGCGAGGGGTTCGGAGTCCGGCGAGGAGTCCAGAACCTCGGAGTCACGAGCTTCACAAGGGACAAGGTTAGTATTCGTCTCCATCATCGTAGAGGTTGCAACCCCCGAGGCGGTGTCTAGCCACCCATCCTCGATCTGCACGGCCGACTCCGAATTGAGGGTCGGAGCGGGCTCGTGTGCGGCCTCCAGGGCACTGTCCGGCAGCAGAGCTAAATCATGCCCATCGTGATAGTGCGGCGCACTTGACTGTGGCTTGAATCCATCGAAGATCAAGTCTCCGCGGATGTCAGCCGTGAAGTTCAGACTTCCAAATCTGACCTGACGGCCAGGGGCGTAGCCTTTGATCTGCTCCAGATGGCCAAGCGAATTGGCCCACAGTGCAAAGCCGCCGAATACGAAGATCTGTCCGGGGAGAAAAGTCTCACCCTGGACTGCGCCGTTGTTGTTGATGATCGAAGGAGCCATCGAGCCTATCGGTGACGACACAGAGGAACTCTCAATGAAAGCACCAATGTCGGTGTCAAAACCGGCGGATCTCGGGTAGGGGGTCCCGAACTGTGCGTCTAGGCGGATGGTAACATGAGACAAGGGACACGATGTTTTTACCCAGGTTCGGGCCCTCTCGATGGAGGTAAAACCCTACTCCTGCTTGATTGATATTGATGATATGGGTAGTACAAGAGTGGATCTACCACGAGATCAAGGAGGCTAAACCCTAGAAGCTAGCCTATGGTATGATTGTTGTTGTGTCCTAAGGACTAAAACCCTCCGGTTTATATAGACACCGGAAAGGGCTAGGGTTACACAGAGTCGGTTACAATGGTAGGAGATCTACATATCCGTATCGCCAAGCTTGCCCTCCACGCCAAGGAAAGTCCCATCCGGACATGGGACGGAGTCTTCAATCTTGTATCTTCATAGTCTTGGAGTCCGGCCGATGATGATAGTTTGGCTATCCGGACACCCCCTAGTCCAGGACTCCCTCAGGCCCTTTATTGTACCTATGTGCATCTAGGCCAGATATTATGCTTAGTGTTTGCATGTGTGCTCGATTTCAAGCTACACCGAAGGAATCACACCATAAGGCTGTGAAGCATATTCTTCGATATCTAGCTCACACTCCAACACTTGGATTATGGTATCCCAAGGGCTCTTCTTTTGATCTCATTGGATATTCCGACTCTGACTATGCTGGTGATCGGGCGGATCGCAAGTCAACATCAGGCACATGTCATTTCCTTGAAAGATCCTTGGTATGTTGGTCCTCAAAGAAGCAGAACTACGTATCACTCTCTACTACTGAAGCTGAGTACATTGTTGCTGGATCCTGTTGTGCTCAATTGCTATGGATGAAGCAAACTCTTAAGGACTATGGCATCAAGGTGAAGAATGTGCCACTCTACTACGACAATGAGAGTGCTATCACAACCCAGTTCAGCACTCGAAGACAAAGCACATCCAGATTCGTCATCATTTTCTTCGTGACCATGTGTTGATGGGAGACATCTCCATTGACCATGCAAATACTGAAGACCACATGGCCAACATATTCACAAAGCCCTTGGATGAGAAGAGATTTAGCAAGTCGCCGTGTGAACTAAATATCTTAGAATCTTCGAATGTTCTTTGAAAAGGACACACATCCTAACACTTATGCAAATTTGATGACTTAGATGTGCAACACACGAAGTAAGGTTTTTCTTCAATCAATGAAGACTAGCCTCGAAGTGTGAAGAAATTAATGAAAAATTTGATTCTCAGAACCCTACAACAATTGTACGCGGTGTCTGAAATCATAATTCTTATACGGTGGGTTACGCCACCAACCAAAGTTGAAAATCTTGAATTTGAGTTTTTCTTTTTTTTTGAAATTCCTCAGTTGTTCATTTTCTCCAACTTTGTTTTGTCTTCACTCCTCCGTCTTAGTTCTTCATTGACTATATATATGCTTGAGGTTTATGTCCTCTACAACATTCACTTATTGCTAATTCTTCAAGTTGCTTTTTCTGCTAAGTGAATGTGATCGGACCCTTTCCCCCTCTATGCTAAACTCAACCCAGTCTGTTCACAAATTCTTCATGTGCATTCTATTAGAAACCCGTTCAAAATCTTCACTGCGTCCTTGTCAGCTGAACAATTTGTGAACGAAACATAAAAATTTTCTTATCTGAATTTTTGGCTTTTGCCGCTCAAACCGTTTCACATCCCACGATAAGACTTATCTATTCACCCACGATCTCACACGATCTCCACCACACTGTACGTGGGTGACACATGTCGCTAGGATGAGAAGGGTCAGGGGCACATTCGTCCATTTTCCTCGGGCGAGCGATTTTGCACCTCGGCTATAAATACCCCTCACCCTCCTCAGATCGCATTTACCCCGCTCAAACTCACTCCCCTTGCTCGAGCTCTCAAGACCTAGTGCCGCCGCTACCTTCATCAGCACCGGTGAGGAAGAGCTTCATTGCCTCGACCTCGTCGCCGTTGTACTCGCGCCGGCCGCGGATATCTTCACTCGTCCACCGTCATAACTGTCTTCCTTTGCCAAGTTAGGGCGTGGAAGATCTGGACTGACGAACTTCCAATCTAACACTCCAGTTCGTTGTGTTCTTTGTCAAGGGTAATTAAAAGTTACTTTTTCTGCCTTTATTGATTCTGATGATTTCCATAAAATCTTCAAAAGGTGTTTATTCTTCAACTTACACACTTTAAACATATCACACAATCATCTGTTCTTGATCTGTTTCTCTAAGTGACACTTTTCTTCAAGGTTCCTCAATTGTGTGAATTTCACAATCCATACAACTCTGGAACCTAAGTCAAAGAACACTTAGTGAAATTCGTCAAGACATATCTGGTCAAATTCCTCAAACTTCTTCCGTTTTGCAAAAACTTCTGAGAACACATATGACCTCTCCAAATTATTTGCACCTATACTCTGTTCACAGGTACACATGGCTGCTGCTGAATCACTAGGTTCTCATAAACTTAACTCATTTGCAGCATTCCTCGAAGAAAAGCTGCATACCTCTTCAGAGAATTCAATTGTTCAAAATCCTTAGCTGAAGAAAATGGCAGATGGCAAGAGACCTCAGAAGGGAGGAAAGAAACTGGAAGTGAATACTGCTTTTGAAATCCCCGATGACATCTATGCAGGGTATTGCACTCTGGATGAGGAAACTCACGGAAAGGAAACGAAGAATGAGCGCAAGGTGCGCATTCAGAAGATTGAACGAAGATGGGCACGGAAATGGAGGGAATACAGATATGTTACTCCAAAGTACATGAAGAAATTCACTCTAAACCCTCCTTGCCCAAAACCTCCGTCGGGACCTGGCAAAATTGCTGATCCCACTAGCATCAAGCGTGTGAGGACTATGCTGATGAATGGGCCAAGCGGCAAGCCAAGTTGGCCAAACAGGCCAACGAAGCAGTGAGGAAATTCAACAAAGACCTAGCTGCTACCACTGCTGAGGCCTCTACTAGCAAGAAGGCTATGCCTAAGAAGCCTGCTCGGAAACCACATTCCTCAGCAATGCCCTCACGACCAAGCTCATCTGTGCCCTCACGGCCTATTCCTCAAGCTGCTCCAGTTCCTCAAGTTGCAAAACCCTTAGCTCCTCCAGCAAAGTCCTCAGCACCTGTGCATCTCGCCTCTTGCCAAAGGACCACAAGCATTTCAATTGCTTCAGGAGCAACTACAAGTTCTTCAGCTCCTCCTCAATCTTCAAAAGGCCGCACTTTGCGGAAGACCAAGGCTACTGCTGGACAAGGCACCAGACCAAGTCCTCACAATAAGCAAGTTGCCTTCCAAGTGCCGTCCGATGAAGACAAAGCTGATGATGAGGAATTAGTTGAAATCATCAGAGATAGACAGCAAAGGGCCGCTAGAGCCAAGGGTAGTGCTGTGCCACTCATGCTGGATCCAAAGAAGATCCTGGACTTCATTGACCTCTAGCACAAGGACCCAAACACTCCCTTGCCAGAATTAGACCTCACACCTGGCCAAAGTCATATGTTGATGACTTTCATGTGAAGAAAAATGATAATTCGAGAAAGCCAGGTCCGTGAAGAAAACACAGTTCAATTAACAGTGCTTTCTGAAAGACAACATTCTAACGCTATCGCCTTGAAAGCACAAGTGCTCCCTAGGTGGTTTTGGTAATTAATGTCAACATATCTCTTGTTGGACTAACACTTTTATCTAGTATATTTCAGATAAGTTCAACAATGGAGTGGCATGGACTAAAGGATGTGGGAACTCCTTCAAGATGCTAAGGACAAAGGATTGGCTCAAGCCTCAAGCTCAAGACTCTTCATTTTACATTTTTAGTGGTCCAAGATCACATTGAGTCTATAGGAAAAGCCAATACTATCAAGGAGGGATGAGGCGTTGCTTAATGAGCCTCTTGCTTCGTATGCTTTGTTATATGCTCCAAAACCCTCAGCTACTTTCCCACTTCCACAAATGACCTAAACCCAAAGCCAAAATCGGTCACACCGATTCTTCCTATCCGGCGCCACCGATTCCAAGTCATAGCCACTACCACAAACCCTAAGCAAATCGGTCTTACCGATAGGGATCTCGGTCTCACCGAGATGGGATTGTAATCTCTCTGTGTATGTCCATTATCAAAATCGGTCTCACCAAGTTTGAGCAATCGGTACTACCAAGATTACAATGCAAACTCTCTGGATAACTTATTACCAAAATCGGTCCCACCGAGTTTGAGTAATCGGTCCCACCGAGTATGCCTGACCAACTCTCTGGAAAGCTTATTACCAAATCGGTCTCACTGAGTTTGTGTAATCGGTCCTACCGAGATTACGTTATGCCCTGACCCTAATAATATCGGTCTCACCGAGTTGCATTTTGGTCCCACTGAAAACCCTAACGGTCAAATTATTTGCTGAACCGGTCTGACCGAGTTTAACGATTAGGTCCCACCGAGTTTGGTAGATTGTGTGTAACAGTTAGTGAGGGAGTCCTGGACTAGGGGGTGTCCGGATAGCCGAACTATCATCATCGGTCGGACTCCAAGACCATGAAGATACAAGATTGAAAACTTCGTCCCGTGTTCGGATGGGACTTTCCTTGGCGTGGAAGGCAAGCTTGGCAATACGGATATGTAGATCTCCTACCATTGTAACCGACTCTGTGTAACCCTAGCCCTCTCCGATGTCTATATAAACCGGAGGGTTTTAGTCCATAGCACGAACAACAATCATACCATAGGCTAGCTTCTAGGGTTTAGACTCCTTGATCTCGTGGTAGATCCACTCTTGTACTACCCATATCATCAATATCAATCAAGCAGGAGTAGGGTTTTACCTCCATCGAGAAGGCCCGAACCTGGGTAAAAACATCGTGTCCCTTGTCTCCTGTTATCATCCGCCTAGACGCACAGTTCGGGACCCCCTACCCGAGATCCGCCGGTTTTGACACCGACATTGGTGCTTTCATTGAGAGTTCCTCTGTGTCGTCACCAATAGGCTTGATGGCTCCTTCGATCATCGACAACGACGCAGTCTAGGGTGAGACTTTTCTCCCCGGACAGATCTTCGTATTCGGCGGCTTTGCACTGCGGGCCAATTCGCTTGGCCATCTGGAGCAGATCGAGAGCTACGCCCCTGGCCATCAGGTCAGATTCGGAAGCCTGAACTTCACGGCTGACATCCGCGGAGACTTGATCTTCGACGGATTCGAGCCACAACCGAGCGCGCCGCACTGTCACGATGGGCATGATTTAGCTCTGCTGCCGGACAGTGCCCTGGAGGCCGCACACGAATCCGCTCTGATCCTCAATTCGAAGCCGGCTGCCCAGATCGAGGACAGGTGGCTAGACACCGCCTCGGAGGCTGCTACCTCTACGGTGATGGAGCCGAATACTGACCTTGTCCCTTGCGATGCTCGTGTCTCTGAGGTGCCGGACTCCTCGCCAGACTCCGAACCTCCTGCGCCCCCTCCAATCGAATCCGATTGGGAGCCGATCATGGAGTTCACCGCCGCAGACATCTTTCAACACTCACCTTTTGTCGACATCCTGAATTCGCTAAAGTATCTCTCGCTATCAGGAGAGCCCTGGCCGAATTGCGGTCAGGATGGTTGGGATGCGGACGACGAAGAAATTTAAAGCCCACCCACCACCCACTTTGTAGCCACTGTCGACGATCTAACCGACTTGCTAGACGTCGACTCCGAAGACATCGACGGTATGGACGACGATGCCGGAGACGACCAAAAACCAGCGCCTACTGGGCACTGGAAAGCCACCTCAACTCATGACGTATACATGGTGGATACACCAAAAGGAAGCGATAACGAGGAACAACGGGACGCGGCGAAGGATAATTCCCCCAAAAAACAACAAAAACGGCGACGCAAGCGCTGCCCGAAGTCCCGCCTCGATAACAACAGCACCCATAATGACCCAGCCGTAGAGCAGGGCGAACCAGTGGACGACGAACATGCAACCAAGCAACCATCCGAACAGGATGAATTGGACAAGCAACCCATCCCCGGCGAAAACAACAGTCCAGATGATCTCACGCCAGACACATCATCGGAGCATAAGAACCTTCACAAAAGGCTCGTCGCCACTGCAAGAAGTTTGAAGAAGCGGAAGCGGAAGCTCAAAACAGCAGAAGACGCACTCAGAATGATATGGAGCAAAGTACTCAAGACCGCAGACAAATACGGCAATAGTAACCAAGCAAAGAGCTACCCGAAGCACAAGCTGTTGCCCGAATTCGACGAGGAGGCCGTAGAGCCACCACAATCAAAAAGCAAAGAGGCCGCCTGGCCGATAGACGACTAGATGACAGGCTAAGAGCGGCAAGCGGCACCGCACACAAGCCAGCACAGGATACACATAAAGATCCTCGCAAAAAGGATGGCCCGGTCAGGTCCATTTATGGGCCAAAAAAGAGGGCTTCAGGAAGCAACACAGCACGCCGAGTACTCGAAGATAACGGCACACCTAAATACAGGGGCGCCGCACACCCACTATGTTTCACCGGTGAGGTACTGGATCATGAATTTCCAGCGGGATTCAAACCCGTAAACATAGAGGCATATGACGGAACAACAGACCCCGGAGTCTGGATTGAGGATTACATCCTACACATACATATGGCTAGAGGAGATGATCTCCATGCCATAAAATACCTACCCCTCAAGCTCAAAGGGCCAGCTCGGCATTGGCTCAAAAGCCTCCCAGAAAATACCATTGGAAGTTGGGAAGAGCTCGAGGATGCGTTTCGAGCAAATTTTCAAGGGACGTATGTCCGCCCTCCGGATGCAGACGATTTAAGTCACATAACTCAACAGCCCGGAGAGTCAGCACGCAAATTCTGGAATAGGTTCCTCACCAAAAAGAACCAAATAGTCGACTGTCCGGACACCGAAGCCTTAGCTGCTTTTAAACATAACGTCCGAGACGAATGGCTCGCCAGACACCTCGGCCAGGAAAAACCAAGAACAATGGCCGCGCTAACAAGCCTCATGACCCGCTTTTGCGCGGGAGAAGATAGCTGGCTAGCAAGATGCAGCACCAGCGACCCGAGTACATCCGAGGTCAGAGATGGAAATGGGAAATCACGACACAGAAAAGATCAGCGCCGGAGTAAGGAAAATGGCCCAAAGAGCACGACGGTCAACGCCGGGTTCAAAAGCTCTCGGCCGAACAACAAAACATTGCCTCTTAAGGACAACAGTGACGAGCTATCCAACCTAAACAAAATTCTGGATAGGATATGTCAAATTCACAGTATCCCCGGGAAGCCTGCAAACCATACCCACCGAGATTGTTGGGTCTTCAAACAGTCCGGCCGACTTAACGCCGAACACAAGGGGCTCGACACACCAAGCGAAGACGATGACGAACCCCACAAGCAGAGCGCCGGAAAACAAAAGACTTTCCCACAAGAAGTCAAAACAGTAAACTCACTTCATGTGATAATACGGGACAATGGTGCGGCACCTGCTAAAGTACGCGCCGCACGGCCCACCCAAGCAGAATCCCGAGATTGGATGCCAAAACCAATTACTTTCGACCATCTGGATTACTCTAGAAGTATTCGAAACTCAGGATGGACTGCTTTGATATTGGATCCTATAATCGACGGACTACAATTTACACAAGTCCTAATGGATGGCGGCAGCGATGTAAACCTGCTATATCCGGACACAATCCGCAAGATGGGGACAGACCCTACCAAAATTCGCCATAGCAGCACTTCCTTCAAAGGAGTGACGCCAGGCCCTTGCGCCAAGTGCACGGGCTCCTTACGGCTAGAAGTTGTGTTCGGTTCATCTGACAACTTCGTCGCGAAAAGCTAATCTCCCATGTCGCCCCATTTAAAAGTAGCCACCAAGCACTATTGGGACGCGAAGCTTTCGCCCGCTTTAACGCAATACCGCATTACGCGTCTATTACACTTAAAATGCCCGGTCCACGCGGCACCATCTCATTAAAAGGTCGTTCAAGACCCCGGACACGGCTAGGTGAGTCCGGCATAAATAAACTAGGGGCTTCCTAGACGCGTACCCCTTTACAAGAGGCTGCGTGCATAAACAATGAGAGCCAGTAAAGCTCAACTTTATTCATTTTTTAATCATACTCTGTTTTAAATACATTTTTTGCACGGTATTTTCCCAAGCTAAGTTCTTCTCTTTTACAGATGAACAGCATGCTACACCCGTCTAGGATACAACACAATAGAGACACAGGCGCAGACATGCAGCAGGGACCCATTGCAAGGATTCTTTTCAGATTAAGACCCTGCGTAAACCTTTCTTACTGTCTCTTGTTGATACACATCCCCCGGCTTCCTATTATAACCGAGGAGGAGGCTGGCGTTTTGGCATCGGCCGCGTCAGAAGTTTTCACCCGTACCTGGACACTAGGGGCTTAGGGCATCGTTCTGCCCGTTTTCATAAAGACCGAATACCTCAGGGAGTGTTCGGCATCACGAGTTAGGCCTTATATGCATCAGCTCCGAATCATGTCTTTGGTCAAATGTTGGGTTTGCCCGGTTCCTGTGTTTTCCTGCCTTACGTTCCGTATCATCGACTAACGCGGCACCAGGAGAACTACTGTGATTGTGCCCCGGTTCGGCCGGGTGAGCACCTCAGTAGAGAAAGCCGAAAACTGTCTGTCATGATATAGCGAGATACTGGTCAACCACTCGATCGACTACCGAAATGTCTAGAATTCCGCCGCTTTGACGAAGGACCGTTTCCCGGTCAGGCACATACGTGCCCCGAATTCGGAGAACGCGGTGCCCCTAGGGGCTATATCGTAGCCCCACCTTCGAACTCCTATGGCTAAGTGAAAGTGATAAAGCATCATACTCCAGTTGCCTAGTTTGTTACGCTACCACCTCCTTCACAGGACCAAGACGTTGGATTAAGTGTGAAAATGCGCTATTTTGCAAACACCCCCGCACCATGTGCGTGGGGCTGAAGCCGAAGACTGCCATCTTTCAGGTTATATACACGTATACATTAACGGCCGCACAGGTGATATTTGAATACTTGAACGCACAAGTATAAAAAACACTTATATTATGAATATGGTTTTACAAATCATACATGTCATTTGAACATAACATTTTTCGAGCACTGCGACTCTATTAAACGAGCGCCCTGCAGGACTTCCCCAAAATAGTGCTCGGCGGGTAACCGGCTCTCGTCTGAACCCCGGGATGCAACATCGGTGGCATCCATCTCCGCCCAGTGTGTCTTAACACGGGCGAGAGCCATCCGTGCACCCTCTATGCATGCCGACCGCTTCATCGCCTTGATATGCGGCACCGCCCCAAGGAAGTGCTGCAATAAGCCAAAATAACTCTTCGGCTTGGGCCTATCCGGCCACAGATGAGCCACTACATCCATCATGGCAAATCCGGACAATCTATTCAGCTCAGCCCACTCAGCCAACCGATCGGTCAACGGAAGTGAACGCTCCGGACCGTGGAATTGAGACCAAAAAAGCTCTTCCATATCATGATCCTTCTGGCTTCGGAAGTGCACAACCGCATCCGCCGTACTCGCCGCCAAATCCAGATAAGGATCCTCCGCACCCCACAGCTGGCCAAGCTGAGCATACTTCTGATCTGTGAACTTCCTGCGCAGCAGAAAGGGCTTTCCAGCCGCAAAGTCTCCGGCCTGACGCAGCTCCTCCTTTATAGCCCTCATTGCAGAACGGGCATCCTTGGCTTCGGCGGTGGCCTTCTTTAGGTCCTCTTGCTCCGCTCGGCGTTCTTTTTCAAGAACCTCATAGCGGTCGGTAACATCCTTCAGCTTCACGGCCATTCCGGCCATCTCCTCCCTGCTTCGGCAGTGATCAGCCTTTTCGGCTTTTAGCTCTTCGGCTGCCTTCGAGGCAGCCGCATCACTCCTTCTGGCCTGCTCCTTGGCTCGAGCAAGCTCTGCCCGAAGGTCCTCCACAGCAGCGGCACCATCTGCATTAAGCATACATGTTGTAAGGAGTGGGCATCAGCTCCCTTACTAGGTGACCACGGAGAAACAACCTACCTTGTGACTCGTCAAGTCGTTTATTGACCAGCGCGATGTCCGCATCCGCAACGTCGAGTTGCCGCTTTAGCTCGGCAACTCTATCAGTCCGGCTGGCCACCGGACGATCCGCCACCTGCATAGGAAAGGCGAGAATTAATAACTGAGATTATGATCCTCGGCACGCTGTCGCTTTCGACAACATACCGAGTCTCAGGGGCTACTATCTATACAGGGCGCACTCTATGTGCAAAACTGTCAAAAGGTATGTCATTTTTACGTACCTCAAACCCCGCCAGTAAACTTCTGACGGCATCATGCAACCCGCCCTCAGCGGATGAAATTCTTTCAATCACCGTACTCATTAATGTACGGTGATCTTCTGAGATAGACGCCCTCTCGAGCAGATCCTTCAGCTCCCCCGGCCGTACACCAGTTGGTGCCGAACTCTCCGGCCCTGCCGGACTCGGGGATACCCTCCGCGACGACACCTCAGGGTCGTCCGCCCCGCCTGACGGTGCGGCAGATGGAGGCGTCTCGCTCTCCATCATCTCCGGACGAAGGTCCCCCGAAGACGAGCTCAGCTGAGAAGGACGGAGATCCGAACTACAAGGTAAAAACTTCGGTTATCCTCAGAAGCAAAAATAGGGATGTCCCTTATTACAAAACTCCCCTTTTTCTACTTACGGCTCGCTGGAGGGCTGATTCCTTAGGGGAGATAGTGCGGCCGGGGCTTCCCCTGGCGCAGGACCCTCTGGTGAAGATTTCTTCCCCCGCTTTGAGGCCTTAGCCTCCGGATCTTCGGAAGCGGTCCTCTTCTCCCCCTGGAAGGAGGGATTCTCGATCCCCCCTTTCTCGAAAGCCTCCTTAGTAGAGGCGGTAGTTTCTCTGTTTTCCCCTTCGCCCTCCTTTGAAGGCGCAACCTCCAGCATCTTGACCAACACGGGATCCGGCGCGGTCTCCGGGAGGGGGGCCGGACACCGTATCAGTTTTGCTTGCGCTATCCACTCCTGTTCAAAGGACGATTGGTTAAAAGGCAAATCCAAGATATGCAAACAAACGGTATGTCCGGACACAGGGCTACTTACTTGAGTATCCGGGCGATTGCAGCTTAAGCCGGCGTCCTCGGTCAATTTCAGACACACTTCTTGTGATCCGAAGAACAATTTGTACATCTCCACGGGTGTCGTACCCATGAAGTGTTGGAGTGCTCGTGGCCCCTCCGGATTGAATTCCCACAGGCGGAGGGGGCGACGTTTGCAGGGCAGAAGACGCCGAATCAGCATAACCTGCGTCACCACGACCAGATTGATCTCCCTCTCTTGGAGGTCTCGAATCCGGCCCTGCAATAGGGGTACGTCCTTGGACGGCCCCCAGTCAAGCCCTTTGTTGACCCATGACGTCAGCCGTTGTGGAGGGCCAGAGCGAAAGACGGGCGGCGGCCTCTGCCTGCTGCCCCTGGGAGCGGTAATATAGAACCACTCCTGTTGCCACAAACCGAGCTCCTCCTGAAAAGAGCCCTCGGGCCATGGAGCATCGGCCCTCTTGCTTATAATCGCCCCGCCGCACTCTGCCTGACGCCCCTCAATCATCTTCGGCTCCACGTTGAAGGTTTTGAGCCACAAACCGAAGTGAGGGGTGGTGCGGAGGAAGGCTTCACAGACGACAATGAATGATGAGATGTGGAGGATGGACTCCGGAGCCAAGTCATGGAATTCCAGCCCATAGTAAAACATGAGCCCTCTCACAAAAGGATCCATCGGGAAGCCTAAACCCCGACGGAGGTGAGACACGAACACGACGCTCTCGCCTGGCTCGGGAGTAGGAATGACTTGCCCTTGGGCAGGCAACCTATGCGAAATCTCGCAGGTTAAGTACCTGGCTTCTCTTAGCTTTATCACGTCCTCTTCCGTGACGGAGGAGGGCATCCACCGGCCCTGTAGGACGGAGCCGGACTTTGTCGAAGGTTCGAAGTGCTCGAATCTGGAGCCCTGAGTGCTAGAACTTGGGGCGAGGGGTAGATTCGATTGAGGATTGAAGGAAAGAGACGAGCTTTGGTCTCATTATAAAGAGGGAGAATACCAAGAGCCGTCCCCGTGACCGTTTGGAACTCGCCTTCGATGGAGGGGGCGTGGCAATGGGCGTGGTTGGGTTACCCACGCCTGTATTGATGGGAATCCCAGAATAAGGGGAACACGATCTCTGCTTTGACAGGACGTGCCAAGGAAACCGCTTCGCTAAACGCGCTGAGGTGGTATAATAAAAATGATTCAAGTAAAGGCTTGGTAGTGGTGTAACGTCACACCACAAAATACGTCAGCAGATTGAACTTGTGTGAATATTATTCTTTGTACGGTGGTATGTGGAATTCATTTTACAGAGCCGGACACTATCCTTGCGTTCACAATCTTCTATAAATTATTCGGAGGAGGAACCCGGCTTGCAATGCCGAAGACAATATGCGCGCCGGACTCGTCGTCATTGAAGCCTGGTTTAGGGGCTACTGAGGGAGTCTTGGACTAGGGGGTGTCCGGATAGCCGAACTATCATCATCGGCCGGACTCCAAGACTATGAAGATACAAGATTGAAGACTTCGTCCCATGTTCGGATGGGACTTTACTTGGCGTGGAAGGCAAGCTTGGCAATACGGATATGTAGATCTCCTACCATTGTAACCGACTCTGTGTAAATCTATCCCTCTCTGGTGTCTATATAAACCGGAGGGTTTTAGTCCATAGCACGAACAACAATCATACCATAGGCTAGCTTCTAGGGTTTAGCCTCCTTGATCTCGTGGTAGATCCACTTTTGTACTACCCATATCATCAATATCAATCAAGAAGGAGTAGGGTTTTACCTCCATCGAGAGGGCCCAAACCTGGGTAAAAACATCATGTCCCTTGTCTCCTGTTACCATCCGCCTAGACGCACAGTTCGGGACCCCCTACCCGAGATCCGCCGGTTTTGACACCGACAGTTAGATTTTGTGTGGAGGCTATATATACCCCTCCACCTCCTCTTCATTCGTGGAGAGAGCCATCAGACTGAACCTACACTTCCAGCATTCATTTTCTGAGAGAGAACTACCTACTCATGTGTTGAGGCCAAGATATTCCATTCCTACCATATGAATCTTGATCTCTAGCCTTCCCCAAGTTGCTTTCCACTCAAATCCTCTTTCCAGATCCAAAACCTATGAGAGAGAGTTGAGTGTTGGGGAGACTATCATTTGAAGCACAAGAGCAAGGAGTTCATCATCAACGCACCATTTGTTACTTCTTGGAGAGTGGTGTCTCCTAGATTGGCTAGGTGTCACTTGGGAGCCTCCGACAAGATTGTGGAGTTGAACCAAGGAGTTTGTAAGGGCAAGGAGATCGCCCACTTCATGAAGATCTACCGCTAGTGAGGCAAGTCCTTCGTGGGCGACGGCCATGGTGGGATAGACAAGGTTGCTTCTTCGTGGACCCTTCGTGTGTGGAGCCCTCCGTGGACTCACGCAACCGTTACCCTTTGTGGGTTGAAGTCTCCATCAACGTGGATGTAGGATAGCACCACCTATCGGAACCACGCCAAAAACATCCGTGTCTCCAATTGCGTTTGAATCCTCCAAACCCTTCCCTTTACTTTGTTGCAAGTTGCATGCTTTACTTTCCACTGCTCATATACTCCTTGCATGCTTGCTTGATATGTATTGTGATTGTTGAAATTGTGCCTAAACTCCACTTAAACTCAAGGGAACTTAAAAACTGCAACCTTGGCACTAAGTGTCTAATCACCCCCCTCTAGACACCTCTTCTCAAGGTCCTACAAGTGGTATCAGAGCCTTGGTCTCCATTGCTTTGGTTTAATCACCATTGGAGGAAGATGGATGAGTCTACTATTGGGAGTCTTAGACATAGAGTGCCTATTCTTGATGGAGAGTATTTTCATGAGTGGAAAAATGAGATGCTTGTTATTTTCAATCAATATCATTTTAAAAAGTACATTGCTAGCCCTTGTGCACCTTATGTTGATCCTATGCATCCTACCCATGATGAGTCAATTGACATGATTAGGAATCTTAGAACTACCGAACTTATCATTAGAGGATTGCCTAGAAACTTGATTGGATGCTTGGCTACTTTTAAGTGTGCCTACACCATATGGAAATTTCTTGAGGAACGATTTCCAGATTTTTCCTTGAAGAATCTTGATGAAATTCTCCATAAGTCTATGCCTTGAGTAAGATGAATACTAGTGATCCTATGTTTGGTGATTGTCTAGTTGAGCTTACAAACCTTATGCGTGCCAAAGGAAATGTTGGTATTATTAGTGATATTATTTCCGAAGGGCAGTGCTGTGCCACTCATGCTGGATCCGAAGAAGATCCTGGACTTCATTGACCTCTAGCACAAGGACCCAAACACTCCCTTGCCAGAATTAGACCTCACACCTGGCCAAAGTCATATGTTGATGACTTTCATGTGAAGAAAAATGGAAATTTGAGAAAGCCAGGTCCGCGAAGAAAACACAGTTCAAGAAACAGCGCTTTCTGAAAGACAACATTCTAACGCTATCGCCTGATGAACTTGTCGCTCTACAATCTGAGATCAAGAAACTCAGTGATGAATTTGACGCCTACAAGGCAGAATGGCTGGGAGCCAAAGTCAGATTCGTCAGAATGGCGAAGGGATTTACACCCAATGTTGCTCCTCCAATGCACATTGAAATTCCCCAGTTTGAAGCATCTGCACAACCTACTAAAGAACATGCGAGCACCGCTGATGAAAATCAGGCTTCTGATGAGACTGAAAGCACATGAGCTGATGAAGCTATTCCAGCCGCTGAAGAAATTGCTAGGGCAACTACTAGTGTTGCGCCTGAAGAACAAGACAAGCCAGCTGAAGCATCTGACGGTGCGCCCGAGGAAACTAAACAAGTCAGGACAACTGCATCAGTTGTGCCTGAAGAAACTGCACCAATTTCCTCTGCTCCTCCTGCACCAACGTCAACACCAAGTCCTATTCTTCCTTCTGCATTAGAGGCGAAGAAAACCAAGGCTCCAGAGCGAGCAGCAGTGAAGAAAAGGAAAGCATCTGCTTCCTTAGAGTCTTCTGCTCCCAAGAAGGCAAAGACTTTGACCAGCTCATTTGCAAATCCAATAGGTGTTGTTCCTCTTTCAAGCATGCCATCAAAGGAAATCATTCCTTTTGGTGAAGATTATGTGATTCCAAGCGAATCACATGAAGAAGATCCTTCTGCTTCTTTGACAGAGCAGATGGATGAAGAAATTGAATTGGACAATGTCACTTCAACCCCTTTGGTATCATTGCCCATGCCTCAGTTCACGGCTGAAGAGGCAGGCGTTGAGGAAATTGATGAAGAAGAAGAAGACATGGACATTGGGTGCACCACTCGAGTGTTGAATGATGACTATTTGGAAAGTCATCACCCCAATTCTCCCATGTTCACCCCACTGCAACAGATTCCTCAGTCCCCAGTCTAGACTGAAGAAATTCATACATGCTCTAATGAACCTCAAGCACCTCTTCTTACCATGCCTGAAGAAATTCCAGCCACTAGCGCTGATGATAAAGCTATCGAATAAAAGGAGACCCAGGCTGCCACTGAAATGGAAACTGAAATTCCTCAGCCTGTGGGCCCTGAGACTGTGATTCAAGAGGCAGTGAAGACATTGACTGATACTCCTCAGCCCACACCGAAGAATCGTTTCTCAAAGACACAGAAGTTCAAGGCTGATGCTTCTTTCATGAGCATGTATTCTTCACTGATTACAACCCATATAACTTTGCTCGTCTTTGAAGGAAGCATTTCTGGATAGCAAGTCAGATGAACTTCTACTCTTCACTGCTATTCGATAAGGACAAGGTCTTTGACCATGAGCATATTTCTCATGTGGATATGGAATCGCTGCCTTGCTTCACCCCAGTCCTCAGTGTTCTTCATGATGCTAGGCTACTCAACTTCTGCACTGATATATGTGATTGGAATGAAGAGCTAATTCTTCAGTTCTACAGGACGCTGCACATCACCGGAAATTATGATGATATAAATTCTTGGGCGTTGGACTGGATGACAGAGAACACTCACTTCAAAGCACCGGCCTATGAATTGCTTCATGTCTTGCCAGTCAGTCCTCCCCTTGAAGGTGCATGTCTCCTCTATCATGAACCTGAGCTCTCTGATCATTTCATGCAAGTGTTGATGAAGCCGCTGAAGTCCGGTCAAGCCCCAAGAACCAAATTCCTTGTGAAGGAATTGCTTTATGTGCCTCGGACTGTCTATCGCATTTTGACCAAGACCCTGAGTCCTATCAAAGGCCACAACTCTAAAGATGAAGAAGTCATTGGCATCATGAAGAATCTGCTATTCAATATCATGCATGGTATTCCAATCAACTACCATGACTTCTTCATGAGGACTATGGCAAATGTTGCTCTTCTCTATTTGAATTGAAGCCTTATGCTCCCTGGATCATGAAATTCATCAGATCAAGGTCTTCAATCAACTACAAGGCTGATACTCTTAACCATGGCAGTTACTTGCCCCCCATTCAAGTGGACTATTTCCTCAGCTGCTGAAAAGGGCAAGGACACTATCATTGATGAAGGCATTCTTCCATTGGATGGACAGTTCCGCAAAGCTGCATCCTACTCCACCAATGATGACTCTACCACTCATGAATCTGCCGCCAATGCTTCAAAGCAAAATCCTCAAGGCACAACTCCAAGGGTGATGACTAATCCTCGTGAGCTTCTCCCCAGTCTTCATTAGAAGGTAGATTGCAACCACAAATGGGTTAAGCGCCAGTTTGGTTCAATTATTCACAACATGACTACTACACACAATTCAGTGAAGAAGAGCCACTACCACCTCCATGATGAATTTGATTGCACCTGGGCTATTCTGTCTCATCTATACAGTGAAGAAGATCTTAAGCAGATGGGCTTCAAGCAGGACTTCGACTGGTCTAAGCAACCGTCGAAGAAATTCAAGAAAGTCAAAGTTCCTTCTTTGGTGAACAGCTCATTTTCTTCATCGCGCGAGACTGACAAAAATAAAGATTTGGACGACACTGCGGCATGCCCTACTCCAATAACCGACCCAACCATGCTGGCGCTCCTCCATCGACTTCATGATGATATTCTTCAGGGGCGTTAGTCCTCACTTTTCGTCCCTTTTGGTCATTTGATGACAAAGGGGGAGAAATTTGAGTTAGTCTTCAAGCGGGTCTATTTATATGGGCATTTTATTTGTTAAGTTGCAACTCTCGCTCTTCTGAAGTGTTTGTTGGATCAAGTTGTAAACTTAAGTCCGATGGTGACCTGATACTTTTACCCTGTTTTTCTGCATGCTATTTCCTCATATATGTTATGCACGCATGCTGAATTACATCAGTCACCATATTTCATCATGCATTTCAAACTCTTCACACAATATGTTAAATGCGTGTATGAATTACAAGATATAGGGGGAGATCTCCATGATATTACTCTACAATGTGCATCTGCTATCAAAAGCAAATTCTTCAAATATGCACACCTTTAGGGGGAGTTCTTCTATATCTTGCAATCAAATTCCTAAATATTGAGCACTTTCAATTAATATGTTTATCCCCATTGAAAACTTAACCTATTTGTCATCAATCACCAAAAAGGGGGGAGATTGTAAGTGCATCTAGTGCCCCTTACTGATTTTGGTGTATTGAAGACTTATAGGTTAAGGGACTAATATGTTTGTGAGTGTACACAGGCTGTATAAGTCGATGAGGAGTTTGATATTTACGTTGAAGGTCGACCCCTAAAAATGTATGTCTTCAGCTGAAGACTTTGGTTCTCCTGAAGATTTTGAAATTGAAGAAATTGGTGTGACCTTGAAGACTTGGATATTCATGCGAGGATTATGAAGCGTGAAGACTTTTGTTTTCGTAGTTTAATTTTCTCTTTCTTGAGTCATAGGAAACACCGTACTGTTAAAGGGGGTCGAGGTAATACTAAGGAAACTGATTTCCAAGTGATGCTCATCTCAAAATCCTACACCTATCCAATCCCTTCGAGTGAAGCCATTGGAAATCTCATATCAGCTCAGTCAATTTCTTCAGGACAGAGACGAAGATCTTCTGGTCTTTGAGGAATTTGTTCTGACTGAGGAGTTAGGAATTCACCAGTGCAGATTGCCTACATAGTGAGGAACTTGATAGCCCTGAGGAATTCGAACCTCAAATCCGACCATTGCTGTGCTACGCGCCAGCTGTCCAAAATATCCTACCACCTAATGGTCATATCACTGAAGGGCATTTATGTCTTATCATGTCAGGCTGCTCCCTCGGCTATAAATAGCCGCCCGCTACAACCGCTAGCTGGTTGGCTGCCCCGAGAGAAACTAACACTTGTCATTGAGAGCATCCCATCCTCTGAGGACTTTGAGCGAAAATCATCAAGTGGGGAAAACCCAAAACCCAAACACCTACAACTCAAAGTGATTGAGCATCACTGAAGAGTTTGTTCCTGTGTGGAACCGATGCTTGCTACCTTTGAGGACCGTGTATCCTCCAGACAGTTAGGCGTCATGGTCTGAGCATCCAAGAGGAATTGTGGATCGCCGAGTGACCAAGTCTGTGAAGGTTTGGAAGTCACCTGTGAAGACTTACCACGAGTGTTGGGCGAGGTCTGTGTGACCCTAGCTCAATGAGAATACGGTGAGGACTGTGCGTCCTCGAGTTTAAATACTCAGCCGCTCCAACCAGACGTACAACTGTCACAGCAGCTGGAACTGGTCTACAAATCATTGTCTTCACCAAGCCAACTGGTTCTATTTCCTCAACCCTTCTATTTCCTCATTCATGTGTTGATGAACTTGATCATTACTGTTTGAAGACTTTGACTGAAGACTTTCTCTATTTCCTGAATCCAATTTCTTCAGTCACATCGTCTTTAGCCTGCTTATCCTGTGTTCATGCTTTCTGTACTCTGTGTTTGTTTTCATTTCATCACGATGACTATGCTATTGCTCTGGTATGCTTATACCTGAGTACTTATTCCGGTGCTAGTTGTTCGTGACTTAGGAATTACCTCACCCTAAAATTCGTCAGTGATGAATTTGTAAAAATTGCCTATTCACCCCCCTCTAGTCGACTTAACGCACTTTCAGACACCACTAAGGGTCTCAGAACATACATATCATCAAAATATCGAATACATATCAAGTTCACATGATTACTTGCAACATGACTTCTCTTGTGACCTTAAGAACAAAAGTAACTACTCACAAATAATAATCATGCTCGAGATCAGAGGGGTATTAAATAACATAACGGACCTGAACATATAATCTTCCACCAAATAAACCATATAGTAATCAACTACAAGATGTAATCAACACTACTAGTCACCCACAGGTACCAATCTAAGGTTCCGGTACAAATATTGAACACAAGAGATGAACTAGGGTTTGAGAGGAGATGGTGTTGTTGAATATGTTGATGGAGATTGCCCTCCCAAAGATGGGAGAGTTGTTGGTGATGACGATGATGGGGGGGGGGGTGGGGAGGTTCCCCCAGCAGAATCGCTTTGCCGGAGGGCAAAAGTGCTCTTGCCCAAGTTTTGCCTCGAGACGGCGGCTCGTCGTCCTGAAATTCCCCTCCTGATTTTTTTTCTAGGTCAAAATGACCGATATACCATAAGATGGGCACCGGAGGTGGGCCGAGGAGGGCACAACCCATCAGGGCGTGCCTGGGGGGGCTGGCGTGCCCAAGTTGGTTGTGCCCACCTAGTGCGCCTCCTCCGATAGTTATTTGCTCCATTATTTTTCATATATTCCAAAACAATTCTCCATAAATTTTCAGCTCATTTGGAGATGTGCAGAATGGGTGACTCTAACATAGTTTTTTCATGTCAAGAATTCCAGCTGCCGGCATTCTCCCTCTTTGTGTAAACCTTGCATATTGTGAGACAAAAGGCATTAGAATTACTCCAAAAAGCATTATTATGCATATAAACATTATAAATAACAGTAGGAAAACATGATGCAAAATTGACGTATCAGATCTTCACCCTCTTCTCCTCGATTGCGGCCTTCTTCTCCTCGAGCGCCGCCTTCCCCCCCTCTATCATGGTCCTCCTCTCTTCGAGCTTGATCTTCTTCTTTGTCGCATCCATCAACTACTTGAACCTCTCCGCCTTCCGCTCCTCCTTGATGTCCGAGTGACTCACGCATGACTCTTCCTTCTTCGCCGGATCTCCTCGAACCTCTCCGTTAGCTTGGCCATCACACCTTCTCGCTTCGGCCTCTCCTCATCCCACTTGTTGCCCCGCAGATTTCTTTTAACCTTCTTCGGCAGTTCCTGGGCTGGGTTGGTAGGGTCATCAGTTTCATTCTTGTTGGCTTGGGTGGTGGTCTTGGCAATGAAAAGGTTCCACTTCAGCTGCCCATTCAACTTCAACCAATAGTGCATGACAGTGAAGGACTTCTTCACTAACTTCTTGTACACCACACAAGCATGAGTAGGCCACAAAAGTGAAACAATGAAATTCCGTCTAGTGAGCAACAAAACAATGCATATCCGGCTAGTGATCAACAAAACCAAAGCATATCCGACTAGTGATCAACAAAACTAGAACATATTCGGCTACTGATCAACAAAACTAGAGCATATCGGCCACTGATCAACAAAGCTAGGGCATATCCGGCTACTGATCAACAAAAAATAGAGCATATCTGGCTACTAATCAAAAAAATGCAAGCATATCCGGCTAGTGATCAACTTACTTCACTACAAAAAAAGACACATCCGTGACATTTTGGGCCGAATGAATTTTTTCCTGTCATACTTATGACACTTGTATGATGATAATTGTGACAAAACCTGGTATCATCATAGATGTGGTGGGCTCCTACTTCTATGACAGAAAATGGGCTTTTCGTCCTGGGCGGGCCGGAGACGCAGTTGCATGACATTCTTTGGGCCGTCCATGACGAAAAAACCATGGTAGAAGCGAGGGCGAGGAAAGTTTCTTGGAGTTCCCGGTTACGGTGGGTGGTCGGGGGCCGAGCGATGCGTGTTTCTCTCATATACATACGTGCGTGTGTGTGAGGCGTTGGGCTCTAACTGAACCCGAGCGAGCCATCGCCTAACTGAACCCGAGCGATTGCACTACAGGCTACGCGTTACTGAACCCGAGCGATCGAGCGATTCCTTCGCTATTGCTGCTAGCTGAAGCCGATCGATGCTTCCTCTGGATGAACAGTGAGCGTTGCTCTGGGGGGGGGGGTGGATGAACAGTGAGCGGTGGGGGTGGATGAACAGGACCCCGTGGTGTTGCCTCTGGATGAACATGACCCCGATTGATCGAGCCGGTTGGGGCTAGAGGAAGAGGACCCCCTGGAGGGCTGGATGAACAGGACGACCTCGTGGAGGGCTGGATGAACCATAGACGATGGAGGGGTGGATGAATAGTAGCCCGTGGAGGGGTGGTTGAACAGGAGCCTGTGGAGATGGGTGGTTTAATAGTAGCCGGTGGAGTAGCGCACAATGGAGGCTGGATGAACATGAGCCCGTGGATGAACTGTCGCAGGTGGAGGCTGGAGGAGGTCGACGGTGGATGAACAGTAGCCCGTGGAGGCTGGAGGAGGTCGACAGTTGAGATGAACAGTATCCCGTGGAGTCCTGTTTTGCAGTATGCCACACCCCTCCCGATGAACAGGACCCCCGTTTCGATCGTAGCGCTCCAACACAAGTCCGTTTCCTCAGTTTTGCAGTACGCCACACCCCTCCCGATCAACAGGACCCCATTTCGACCATAGGAGGTATAACACAAGTCCGTTTCCTTCGTTTTGTGGTATGCCAGACCCCTCCCGATGAACAAGATCCCATTTCGAACGTGGCTGGTCGAACACAAGGCCGTTTCCTCCGTTCTGCGGTACGCCAGGCCTCGTTTCCATCGGCTGTTCCGTCCCCTCCCGATGAACACGACGACACATTCTGTTCCGACCCAGCCGGTTGGCTCCCCATGAACACGATGATGACACAGTTTCTTCGTTCTTACCCAGCCATGTACACGAGCCCTGGCCGTATGTATGCGCGAGTAGGTGTTCGAGACCCCGCCGTATGTACGTACGTGGCTATATTTACTTTCTTGCACCCTGGACACTGTAAGTACGTGTATATGCTACGTGCGTGCCTCTACTACGACACGTGCGCGCCTCTACATCAACCAGTATGTACGTACATGTTCGCGACCAGAATGACAACGCTACATACGGTTTGACCAGGTGGGTCCCGACTGTCAGGCACTTCCTTGCGTGCAAAGATGTAGCTGGTGGGTCCCAACAGTCAGGGGGCGAATCGTTTCTTTTTGCCCGTAATATGGACGCACTTCCTTGCGTGCGAAGATGTAGCTGGTAGGTCCCAGCAGTCAGGAGGGAAACGTTTTTTTCACGAAATATGGTGGCCCGTCCGGTGGGTCCCTACTGTCAGGTGGAGGAATCATTATTTTCCGCATAATAAGGAGGCACTTCCTTGCTGCGGCCGTGGACCCAGCTGTCAACGTCTCCACATACAGTCCACATCCAATGGAAGTTGTTCCTTGACCACGTTGACCACGCCGCACACAGAGCACCAGGGCGGTGGACGATGGCGAGGCCTAGGAAGGGGACGACACGGAGCCGTGGAAGACGCGGCAGTGGAAGCCCATGCAGAGAGGAGTACGAGGGTTCACTGGTTCGGCTGCGGTGTGAGGCTGTCATCGCTGCAGGGCCTGGCCAGCGGTGGGAGTAGTAGGGGGAGGTGGGGCCTCCGTGGAAGCACATCCGACCACGGGAGGCAGGAGCAGGCGGCACGACCGGCGTTGCTTTGGGCAGCTGGAGCAAGAAGACCAGAGATTGAAGAAGCACTACAGCCGTTGGATGAACATCGTACGGTAACTGGAGCTAGAATCATTCATATTGACTAAGTTGACAAAGCCCTCCGTCCCTGTCAACTTAGTAGGCCCACAAGTCAGCATCCCACTATGCCGAGTCCCAGCTAGCAGGGGGAGTATTCATTTTTTTGTGCGTAATAAGGAGGCACTTGCTTGCGTGCGAAGATATAGCTAGTGGGTCCGACCTGTCAGCGGGGGGAACATTTTTTCGTGAAATACAGAGGCCCTTCTGGTAGGTCCGAGATGTTAGCTGGAGGAATCTGTTGGGGAACGTAGTAATTTGAAATTTTTTCCTACGCACACGCAAGATCATGGTGATGGTATAGCAACGAGAAGGGGAGTGTATCTTCATACCCTTGAAGATCGCTAAGCGGAAGCATTTATCAACGCGGTTGATGTAGTCATACGTCTTCACGATCCGACCGATCCAAGTACCGAACGCACGGCACCTCCGAGTTCTGCACACGTTCAGCTCGATGACGTCCTCGCCTTCTTGATCCAGCAAGACGGGCAAAGTAGTAGATGAGTTCCGGCAGCACGACGGCGTGGTGACGGTGTTGGTGAAGAACAATCTCCGCAGGGCTTCGCCTAAGCACTACGGAAACTATGACGGAGGATAAACTAGAGGGGACAGGGTTGCCGGCACACGGCTTGGTGTTTCTTGATGTGTCTTTGGTGCTAGCCCTACCCCTCTATTTATATGTTGAGCCTTGGGGTCGAAACTTGGAGTAAAAGCCTCCACAAATTCGGTTTCACCCGAAAGGCAAGAGTCCTTCTCGGACTCCAGGGCCAGACGCCAGGGTTCCCGGCGTCTGGACCCAGACGCCAGGGACCCTGGCGTCTGGCCCCTGGACTCCGCAAAACTTCCTTTTGCGTTTTCCAAAAACCTTGTGGGCTTTCCCCTTTGGCCCAAATAACGTGTTCTCGTACCCAAACATTTCGAGAAACATCCGGAACCCCTTCCGGTGAATTCCGGAACCCTTCCGGAGATCAAACACTATTATCCCATATATCAAACTTTATGTCCGGAGTTCCTCGTCATGTCCATGATCTCATCCCGGACTCCGAACAACATTCGGTTACCAACATGCATAACTCATATAATACTATATCGTCAACAAAACATTAAGTGTGCGGACCCTACGGGTTCGAGAACTATGTAGACATGACCTAAAACCATTCTCGGTCAATAACCAATAGCGGGACCTGGATGCCCATATTGGTTCCTACATATTCTATGAAGATCTTTATCGGTCAAACCGCATAACAACATACTTTGTTCCCTTTGTCATCGGTATGTTACTTGCCCGAGATTTGATCGTTGGTATCCAATACCTAGTTCAATCTCGTTACCGGCAAGTCTCTTTACTCATTCCGTAATACATCATCTCATAACTAACTCATTAGTTACATGCTTGCAAGGCTTAGGTGATGAGTATTACCGAGAGGGCCTAGAGATACCTCCCCGACAATCGGAGTGACAAATCCTAATCTCGAATTATGCCAACCCAACATGTACCTTCAGAAACACCTGTAGAGCACCTTTATAATCACCCAGTTATGTTGTGACGTTTGGTAGCACACAAAGTGTTCTTCCGGTAAACGGGAGTTGCACAATCTCATAGTTTACAGGAACTTTGTATAAGTCATGAATAAAGCAATAGCAGTATACTAAACGATCAAGTGCTAGGCTAACAGAATGGGTCATGTCAATCACATCATTCTTCTAATGATGTGATCCCACTAATCAAATGACAACACATGTCTATGGTTAGGAAACATAACCATCTTTGATTAATGAGCTAGTCAAGTAGAGGCATACTAGTGACTATAGTTTTGTCTATGTATTCACACATGTATCATGTTTCCGGTTAATACAATTCTAGCATGAATAATAAACATTTATCATGATATGAGGAAATAAATAATAATTTTATTATTGCCTCTAGGGCATATTTCCTTCAGTCTCCCACTTGCACTAGAGTCAATAATCTAGATTACATAGTAATGATTCTAACACCCATGGAGTCTTGGTGCTGATCATGTTTTGCTCGTGAGAGAGGCTTAGTCAACGGGTCTGCAACATTCAGATCCGTATGTATCTTGCAAATCTCTATGTCTCCCACTTGGACTTGGTCCCGAATGGAATTGAAGCGTCTCTTGATGTGCTTGGTCCTCTTGTGAAATCTGGATTCCTTTGCCAAGGCAATTGCACCAGTATTGTCACAGAAGATCTTCATTGGTCCCGATGCACTAGGTATGACACCTAGATCGGAAATGAACTCCTTCATCCAGACTCCTTCATTAGCTGCTTCAGAAGCAGCTATGTACTCCGCTTCACATGTAGATCCCGCCACGACACTTTGTTTAGAACTGCACCAACTTACAGCTCCACCGTTTAATAAAAACACGTATCTGGTTTGCAATTTAGAATCGTCCGGATCAGTGTCAAAGCTTGCATCGACGTAACCATTTACGACTAGCTCTTTGTCACCTCCATATACGAGAAACATATCCTTAGTCCTTTTCAGGTATTTCAGGATGTTCTTGACCGCTGTCCAGTGATCCACTCCTGGATTACTTTGGTACCTTCCTGCCAAGCTTATTGCTAAGCATACGTCAGGTCTGGTACACAGCATTGCATACATGATAGAGCCTATGGCTGAAGCATAGGGAACATTTTTCATTTTCTCTCTATCTTCTGCTATGGTCGGGCATTGAGTTCGACTCAACTTCGCACCTTGTAGCACAGGCAAGAATCCTTTCTTTGCCTGATCCATTTTGAACTTTTTCAAAATTTTGTCAAGGTATGTGCTTTGTGAAAGTCCTATTAAGCGTATTGATCTATCTCTATAGATCTTGATGCCCAATATGTAATCAGCTTCCCCAAGGTCTTTCATCGAAAAACTTTTATTCAAGTATCCCTTTATGCTATCCAGAAATTCTATATCATTTCCAATTAATAATATGTCATCAACATATAAAACTAGAAATGCTACAGAGCTCCCACTCACTTTCTTGTAAATACAGGCTTCTCCAAATGTCTGTATAAAACCATATGCTTTGATCACACTATCAAAGCGTTTATTCCAACTCCGAGATGCTTGCACCAGTCCATAAATGGAACACTGGAGCTTGCACACTTTGTCAGCACCTTTTGGATCAACAAAACCTTCCGGCTGCATCATATACAACTCTTCTTCTAGAAATCCATTCAAGAATGCAGTCTTGACATCCATTTGCCAAATTTTATAATCATGAAATGCAGCAATAGCCAACATGATTCGGACAGACTTAAGCATCGCTACGGGTGAGAAAGTCTCATCGTAGTCAACCCCTTGAACTTGTCGAAAACCTTTCGCAACAAGTCGAGCTTTATAGACAGTAACATTTCCATCAACGTCAGTCTTCTTCTTAAAGATCCATTTATTATCAATGGCTTGCCGATCATCGGGCAAGTCAACCAAAGTCCATACTTTGTTTTCATACATGGATCCCATCTCAGATTTCATGGCCTCCAGCCATTTTGCGGAATCTGGGCTCATCATCGCTTCCTCATAGTTCGTGGGTTCATCATGGTCAAGTAATATGACTTCCAGAATAGGATTACCGTACCACTCTGGTGTGGATCTTACTCTGGTAGACCTACGAGGTTCAGCAGAAACTTGATCTGAAGTTTCATGATCAATATCATTAGCTTCCTCACTAATTGGTGTAGTTGTCACGGGAACCGGTTCTCGTGATGAACTACCTTCCAATAAGGGAGTAGATACAGTTATCTCATCAAGTTCTACTTTCCTCCCACTCACTTCTTTCGAGAGAAACTCCTTCTCTAGAAAGGATCCATTCTTAGCAACGAATGTCTTGCCTTCGGATCTGTGATAGAAGGTGTACCCAACAGTCTCTTTTGGGTATCCTATGAAGACACATTTCTCCGATTTGGGTTCGAGCTTATCTGGTTGAAGTTTCTTCACATAAGCATCGCAGCCCCAAACTTTAAGAAATGACAACTTTGGTTTCTTGCCAAACCATAGTTCATAAGGCGTCGTCTCAACGGATTTTGATGGTGCCCTATTTAACGTGAATGCGACCGTCTCTAAAGCATAACCCCAAAACGATAGCGGTAAATCGGTAAGAGACATCATAGATCGCACCATATCATGTAAAGTACGATTACGACGTTCGGACACACCATTTCGTTGTGGTGTTCCGGGTGGTGTGAGTTGCGAAACTATTCCGCATTGTTTCAAATGTAAACCAAACTCGTAACTCAAATATTCTCCTCCACGATCAGATCGTAGATACTTTATTTTCTTGTTACGATGATTTTCCACTTCACTCTGAAATTCTTTGAATTTTTCAAATGTTTCAGACTTGTGCTTCATTAAGTAGATATACCCATATCTGCTCAAATCATCTGTGAAGGTGAGGAAATAACGATATCCGCCACGAGCCTCAACATTCATCGGACCACATACATCTGTATGTATGATTTTTAACAAATCTGTTGCTCTCTCCATAGTTCCGAAGAATGGTGTTTTAGTCATCTTGCCCATGAGGCACGGTTCGCAAGTACCAAGTGATTCATAATCAAGTGATTCCAGAAGTCCATCAGTATGGAGTTTCTTCATGCGTTTTACACCGATATGACCTAAACGGCAGTGCCACAAATAAGTTGCACTATCGTTATCAACTCTGCATCTTTTGGCTTCAACATTATGAATATGTGTATCACTACTATCGAGATTCAATAAAAATAGACCACTCTTCAAGGGTGCATGACCATAAAAGATATTACTCATATAAATAGAACAACCATTATTCTCTGATTTAAATGAATAACCGTCTCGCATCAAACAAGATCCAGATATAATGTTCATGCTCAACGCTGGCACCAAATAACAATTATTCAGGTCTAAAACTAATCCCGAAGGTAGATGTAGAGGTAGCGTGCCGACCGCGATCACATCGACTTTGGAACCGTTTCCCACGCGCATCGTCACCTCATCCTTGGCCAGTGCTCGCTTATTCCGTAGTCCCTGTTTCGAGTTGCAAATATTAGCAACAGAACCAGTATCAAATACCCAGGTGCTACTACGAGCTCTAGTTAGGTACACATCAATAACATGTATATCACATATACCTTTGCTCACTTTGCCATCCTTCTTATCCGCCAAATACTTGGGGCAGTTCCGCTTCCAGTGTCCAGTCTGCTTGCAGTAGAAGCACTCAGTTTCAGGCTTAGGTCCAGACTTGGGTTTCTTCTCTTGAGCAGCAACTTGCTTGCCGTTCCTTTTGAAGTTCCTCTTCTTCTTACCTTTGCCCTTTTTCTTGAAACTAGTGGTCTTGTTGACCATCAACACTTGATGCTCCTTCTTGATTTCTACCTCCGCGGCTTTCAGCATCGCAAAGAGCTCAGGAATAGTCTTGTTCATCCCTTGCATATTATAGTTCATCACGAAGCTCTTGTAGCTTGGTGGCAGTGATTGGAGAATTCTGTCAATGACACTATCATCAGGAAGATTAACTCCCAGCTGAATCAAGTGATTATTATAGCCAGACATTCTGAGTATGTGTTCACTGACAGAACTATTCTCCTCCATCTTGCAGCTGTAGAACTTATTGGAGACTTCATATCTCTCAATCTGGGCATTTGCTTGAAATATTAACTTCAACTCCTGGAACATCTCATATGCTCCATGACGTTCAAAACGTCGTTGAAGACCCGGTTCTAAGCCGTAAAGCATGGCACACTGAACTATAGAGTAGTCATCAGCTTTGCTCTGCCAGACGTTCTTAACGTCGTCAGTTGCATCAGCAGCAGGCCTGGCACCCAGCGGTGCTTCCAGGACGTAACTCTTCTATGCAGCAATGAGGATAATCCTCAGGTTACGGAGCCAGTCCGTGTAATTGCTACCATCATCTTTCAACTTTGCTTTCTCAAGGAACACATTAAAATTCAAGGGAACAACAGCACGAGCCATCTATCTACAAACAAACATAGACAAGCAAGATACTATCAGGTACTAAGTTCATGATAAATTTAAGTTCAATTAATCATATTACTTAAGAACTCCCACTTAGACAGACATCTCTCTAGTTATCTAAGTGATTACGTGATCCAAATCAACTAAACCATAACCGATCATCACGTGAGATGGAGTAGTTTTCAATGGTGAACATCATTATGTTGATCATATCTACTATATGATTCACGCTCGACCTTTCGGTCTCCGTGTTCCGAGGCCATATCTGCATATGCTAGGCTCGTCAAGTTTAACCTAAGTATTCTGCGTGTGCAAAACTGGCTTGCACCCGTTGTAGATGGACGTAGAGCTTATCACACCCGATCATCACGTGGTGTCTCGGCACGACGAACTTTGGCAACGGTGCATACTCAGGGAGAACACTTCTTGATAATTTTAGTGAGAGATCATCTGAAAATGCTACCGTCAAACAAAGCAAGATAAGATGCATAAAGGATAAACATCACATGCAATCAATATAAGTGATATGATATGGCCATCATCATCTTGTGCTTGTGATCTCCATCTCCGAAGCACCGTCGTGATCACCATCGTCACCGGCGCGACACCTTGATCTCCATCGTAGCATCGTTGTCGTTACGCCATCTATTGCTTCTACGACTATCGCTACCGCTTAGTGATAAAGTAAAGCAATTACAAGGCATTTGCATTTCATACAATAAAGCGACAACCATATGGCTCCTGCCAGTTGCCGATAACTTCGGTTACAAAACATGATCATCTCATACAATAAAATATAGCATCACGTCTTGACCATATCACATCACAACATGCCCTGCAAAAACAAGTTAGACGTCCTCTACTTTGTTGTTGCAAATTTTACGTGGCTGCTACGGGCTTAGCAAGAACCGTTCTTACCTACGCATAAAAACCACAATGATAGTTTGTCAAATAGACTCCGTTTTAACCTTCACAAGGACCGGGCGTAGCCACACTTGGTTCAACTAAAGTGAGAGAGACAGACACCCGCCAGCCACCTTTAAGCACGAGCGCTCATAACGGTGAAACCAGTCTCGCGTAAGCGTACGCGTAATGTCGGTCCGGGCCGCTTCATCTCACAATACCGCTGAACCAAAGTATGACATGCTGGTAGGCAGTATGACTTATATCGTCCACAACTCACTTGTGTTCTACTCGTGCATATAACATCAATGCATAAAACCTAGGCTCTGATGCCACTGTTGGGGAACGTAGTAATTTGAAATTTTTTCCTACGCACACGCAAGATCATGGTGATGGTATAGCAACGAGAAGGGGAGTGTATCTTCATACCCTTGAAGATCGCTAAGCGGAAGCGTTTATCAACGCGGTTGATGTAGTCATACGTCTTCACGATCCGACCGATCCAAGTACCGAACGCACGGCATCTCCGAGTTCTGCACACGTTCAGCTCGATGACGTCCTCGCCTTCTTGATCCAGCAAGACGAGCGAAGTAGTAGATGAGTTCCGGCAGCACGACGGCGTGGTGACGGTGTTGGTGAAGAACAATCTCCGCAGGGCTTCGCCTAAGCACTACGGAAACTATGACGGAGGATAAACTAGAGGGGACGGGGTTGCCGGCACACGGCTTGGTGTTTCTTGATGTGTCTTTGGTGCTAGCCCTACCCCTCTATTTATATGTTGAGCCTTGGGGTCGAAACTTGGAGTAAAAGCCTCCACAAAGTCGGTTTCACCCGAAAGGCAAGAGTCCTTCTCGGACTCCAGGGCCAGACGCCAGGGTTCCCGGCGTCTAACTTCCTTTTGCGTTTTCCAAAAACCTTGTGGGCTTTCCCCTTTGGCCCAAATAACGTGTTCTCGTACCCAAACATTTCGAGAAACATCCGGAACCCCTTCCGGTGAATTTCGGAACCCTTCCGGAGATCAAACACTATTATCCCATATATCAAACTTTATCTCCGGACCATTCCGGAGTTCCTTGTCATGTCCATGATCTCATCCGGGACTCCGAACAACATTCGGTTACCAACATGCATAACTCATATAATACTATATCGTCAACGAAACATTAAGCGTGCGGACCCTACGGGTTCGAGAACTAGTGACCTAAAACCATTCTCGGTCAATAACCAATAGTGGGACCTGGATGCCCATATTGGTTCCTACATATTCTACGAAGATCTTTACCGGTCAAACCGCATAACAACATACTTTGTTCCCTTTGTCATCGGTATGTTACTTGCCCGAGATTTGATCATCGGTATCCAATACCTAGTTCAATCTCGTTACCGGCAAGTCTCTTTACTCGTTCCGTAATACATCATCTCATAACTAACTCATTAGTTACATGCTTGCAAGGCTTAGGTGATGAGTATTACCGAGAGGGCCCAGAGATACCTCCCCGACAATCGGAGTGACAAATCCTAATCTCGAATTATGCCAACCCAACATGTACCTTCGGAAACACCTGTAGAGCACCTTTATAATCACCCAGTTACGTTGTGACGTTTGGTAGCACACAAAGTGTTCTTCCGGTAAACGGTAGTTGCACAATCTCATAGTTTACAGGAACTTTGTATAAGTCATGAAGAAAGCAATAGCAGTATACTAAACGATCAAATGCTAGGCTAACAGAATGGGTCATGTCAATCACATCATTCTTCTAATGATGTGATCCCACTAATCAAATGACAACACATGTCTATGGTTAGGAAACATAACCATCTTTGATTAATGAGCTAGTCAAGTAGAGGCATACTAGTGACTATAGTTTTGTCTATGTATTCACACATGTATCATGTTTCCGGTTAATACAATTCTAGCATGAATAATAAACATTTATCATGATATGAGGAAATAAATAATAACTTTATTATTGCCTCTAGGGCATATTTCCTTCAGAATCATTATTTTCCGCATAATAAGGAGGCATTTCCTTGTGTGCAGCCGTGGACCCAGCTGTCAGCCTCTCCATGTACAGTCCATGTCCGATGGAAGTCGTTCGATGACCATGTTGACCATGCCGCGCCGAGAGCACCAGGGCGATGGACAATGACAAGGCCTAGGAAGGGGACGACACGGAGCCGGGGAAGACTCAGAGCCGGGGAAGACGCGATAGTGGATGCCCACGAGGAGAGGAGTATGAGGGTTCACTGGTTCGACTACGGTGTGAGGCTGCCGTCGCTGCAGGGCCTGGCTAGCGGTGGGAGTAGTAGGGGTGGTGAGGCCTCAACGGTAGCACAACCGGCCACTGGAGCCAGGAGCAGGCGGTCCCACCGGCGCTGGTTTGGGCGGCTAGTGCAAGAAGAGCAGCACTTGAAGAAGCAGCAGGACTGTTCGATTCAAATCCAACGGTTACTTTTGCTAGAATCGTTTGTTGACTAAGTTGACAAGCCCTGCGTATGCGTCAACTTAGTAGGCCCACAAGTCAGCCTCCCAACCGGTGCGCCCCAGATGTCAGTGGGAGGAATCATTTTTTCGCATAATAAGGAGGCAGTTGATTGCGTGTGGCCAGGCCAGTGGAGGGAGTAGGGTGCGCCGGGGAAGCTGATACGTCTCCAACGTATCTATAATTTTTGATTGCTCCATGCTACTTTATCTACTGTTTTAGGCAATATTGGGCTTTATTATTCACTTCTATATTATTTTTGGGACTAACCTATTAACTGGAGGCCCAGCCTAGATTTGCTGTTTTATGCCTATTTCAGTGTTTCGAGGAAAAGGAATACCAGACGAGGTCAAAACGGAACGAAATCAACTGGAGAAGTTATTTTTGGAAGGAAAGCCACCCGATGGACTTAAAGTGCATGTCAGGAGATATGGGGGGTTCTCACGAGGGTGGGGGGCACGCCCACCCCCCGGGCGCGCCCCCCTGCCTCGTGGGGCCTCTGTAGCTCCACCGACGTACCCCTTGCACCCATATATACCTACGTACCCTAAAACTTCCAGAAGAGAAGATATATCGGGAGTTCCGCTGCCGCAAGCCTCTGTAGCCACCAAAAACCTCTCGGGAGCCCGTTCCGGCGCCCTGCCGGAGGGGGATCCCATCACCGGTGGCCATCTTCATCATCCCGGTGCTATCCATGACGAGGAGGGAGTAGTTCACCCTCGGGGCTGAGGGTATGTACCAGTAGCTATGTGTTTGATCTCTCTCTCTCTTGTGTTCTCTCTTGTGTTCCATCTATGGCACGATCTTGATGTATCCCGAGCTTTGCTATTGTAGTTGGATCTTATGATGTTTCTCCCCCTCTATTCTCTTGTGATGAATTGAGTTTCCCCTTTGAAGTTATCTTATCAGATTGAGTCTTTTATGAGAACGCTTGATGTATGTCTTGCCGTGATTATCTGTGGTGACAATGGGATATCATGTGCCATTTGATGTATGTTTTGATGATCAACTTGCGGGTTTCGTGACATTGGGAACCTATGCATAGGGGTCGGCACACATTCTTGACTCTCCGGTAGAAACTTTGCGGCACTCTTTGAAGTACTTTTATGTTGGTTGGATGAATCTGAGATTGTGTGACACATATCATATAATCATGCCCACGGATACTTGAGGTGACAATGGAGTATCTAGGTGACATTAGGGTTTTGGTTGATTTGTGTCTTAAGGTGTTATTCTAGTACGAACTCTTTTATAGATTGATCAAGAAGAATAACTTTGAGGTGGTTTCATACACTACCATAATCTCTACGTTTGTTCTCTGCTATTAGTGGCTTCAGAGTGACTCTTTGTTGCATGTTGAGGGCTTGTTATATGATCTATCTATGTTATTATTGTTGAGAGAACTTGCACTAGTGAAAGTATGAACCCTAGGCCTTGTTTCCTATCATTGCAATACCATTTACGCTCACTTTTATCATTAGTTACCTTGCTGTTTTTATTATTTCAGATTACAAATACCTTTATCTACTATCTATTTTGCACTTGTATCACCATCTCTTCGCCGAACTAGTGCACCTATACAATTTACCATTGTGTTGGGTGTGTTGGGGACACAAGAGACTCTTTGTTATTTGGTTGCAGGGTTGTTTGAGAGAGACCATCTTCATCCTACGCCTCCTACGGATTGATAAACCTTAGTTCATACACTTGAGGGAAATTTGCTACTGTCCTACAAACCTGTGCACTTGCAGGCCCAATAACGTCTACAAGAAGAAGGTTGTGTAGTAGACATCAGAAGCCTGCGCGGCATCACAACGGGCCACAAGAGGAGGGAGCAGGCAGTCCCGCCGGTGCTAGTTTAGGCGGCTGGAGCAGGAAGATCAGAGATTGAAGAAGCACGTCGGCCGTTGGATGGACATCCAATAGTCACTGCTGCTAGAATCGTGTGTTGACTCACAAAGCCTTGTGTAAACAAGTCAGCCTCGAAATCTGTGGCATGTACAGCCCATTTGCTATTATTTTTATAATTTTTATTCATTTTCTAATTCATATGGAATTTATTGCAGCCCGTTTTCCATTTTTAGAATTGCTGTCCATTTTCTGGTTAGTACCAGGGTTAAAAAATTAACTAAATATGTGCAAAATTTTGAAAATTCGCAATTTTTTGCTGGGGAACAAAATATTCTTAATGCAAAAATTAGTAGCCATACTAAAACAAATTTTAAAATAAATTAGTACTATGTCATGTTAAATCCAATGAAATACTATTAAATATCAGTGAAGAACAAAAACAAAAAAAGAAACTAATATCCCATTTGCTATAATTTTTTTGGAATTTTCAACCCCTTTGATATTACTTTTAACACACACTGACCATACTCTTTGGCCAGGCCGGAATGCATCCCTCCTCATCTTGAAAGATTTGTAGCCCAGTAAGTCGGAGAAAACAAATAGGCCTAGCTTGGGTATTCTTCAAAAAGAAATACTGGGCTACCTATTTTCCCAAAGAAAAACTTGCTGGGCAGGTCATGTTGTTAGACGAGCCATAGAGACCGCACAACCCAGTTTATAGTCTGCTCCTCCGAATTACTACTCAAAAAAAAGTTGTGCAATTCTGTCGTTAATTGACTATACGTTGAAAATGATGTGGGTCCTAGATATCAGCAGGGTGGATTAGGGTAAAAAACGAGGGGTGCATCTGAGTAGTAAAAGAGGCGCTTGCTTGTGTTCGGGAGTGGACTTGGTGGGTCCGTACTGTCATACTCACAACTACAGTTCTCTCCCAATTCACTATGTTGACAGGGATCGTTTAAAAAAAACTATGTTGACAGGGCCGGACAGCGGCGCCGTGGTGAGCGCACCAAGCCGGAGGATAAAGTGCTGTCGCCAATGTGCTGGGCTGGGTTGGACATTCTTATTGAAAAATAAAAATGGACCAGAACTATTTATGATGTTGACTACGATTTGCATGGGTCCGCTGGTTGCAGGAAGAAAATGTTGGGAGAAAGAAGACTGGTCGCTATCTTTGCCTAAGAATAATATTGACTGAATGTAACGACACTATCATAGGAAATGATATCCTCCTGTTAAATCATGAATTTAAAGAACTGGTGCTTGAGCATTTAGCTTTATTTATTTATTAACTTATTTATGTTTAGGGGACCATGAGCATGTACCTGGGCTGGATTCATGTGAGAGCCTCCCTTCCAGTTAATTATGGGCTCCTCTATTGGGCCTTCATCAATGGGCTGCATGTTGTCAACAAATGGAAAATTAGTTCCGTACGAAAAATAGTATGCGCTGCGTACGGTACGGGGCACTAAGGATCAAACCGTGCAATGACTTCCAAAACATTGTGTTTGTCGTTCTAACAACACATTTATTCAACCAACAGACGAAATATACTACTGATTGTACATTGAAAACAGCAGCAGCAACAACCAGGGCTGGGGGTGCAACAGAAGCAGTAAGCAGGCCAAAAGAGTGAAGACACAACTCTCTCTTCCAAACCAAACATCAACCATTATTACAAAAGGGCTTCCAAAAAATAACAAGTGTATGCATCAAATTAAATAAAGATCCTACTACACCAAGTGTACGCATCTAACTAACTGGCTCAGTCAGACGTTACTATTTATTAAGCTGTGGAGATTGGCTGACGGCTTGAACCAGATGGGTGCCTAACGGGGGAAACTCTAGCCAGCAGGTCGAAGTCTGATACTTGCGACCCTCTCTCCTACTTTGGGCTGCAGAGCGTGGCGGAACATATCAGGGTATGGTGCATGCAGAGACGCATGGTACGCTGTGTACACACAGTTTCCTGACGAACAACATCGCGCTGCCATCATGATCCTTGCCGTCGGTTATCTCCTGGTTAATCGGATAATTTAGTCTGATAAACAGAGAGCGTGTACCAAGGCTACTTACCAGCCTCCAGTCAGAAATTCCTGAAGGCCCAAAGAAGCTGGGATCCTGCTCAAAGACCTTGCAGAGACTGTGATTGTATTCCACGAAACAACATGTCCGGTACGTGCGAACAATCATCAATCGTTCGCCGTCGTCTGATTGAGCCAGGAACCACCTGCAACTGCCATGCCGCTTTTTTTTGAAAGGTTTTGGGATTAGGAAGGGTAGGGACACCAGGTGGCCTACAACATCATATCAAGTTGGAGTCAAATAAAAAAGGGCTCTTGATGTAGTCAATCTTAAGAACAGCATGTTATGAGCATGAATATTTTTTTAGTAAATGTTGACAGTAATATAAGCAAGCCATCATGATATCATAGGAAAGTAACATACTGCTGTAACATCCGTTTGTAGCGATGACTGGAGTAGGCCAGCAATACATCCAACCATAGAAGGAGTCGATAGCGTAAATGAAGCCCTTGTGTTCAATGGCATAAGAGAACCATGGAGGATGTATGATCCTGTGATGGACGTGCAGATTTATCCACTTACCGCAGTGACCTGTCAGATAGGCGAGACCGCGGTTGAAGAACGCAATTAGCCTAAAGTCTTTATAATTCGCAGATCTTGTGGGCACTTGGCAGATTACAACCTTGAGCAAATCAAACTTGGTATCATGTTGGCTATTGTAAGATTCTGAGTATTCTGGGCCGGGGTGCCAAAGCAGTGCAGTGTTAATCGAAGGAAGGGGGATCAATCGCCAGGTGTAGACCTCCATGAGCATCTAGCTACCGCGACCATCGACGTGCACCATCCAAGACGTGTTCATGCTGACCCAATACATACCATTAATGTAGTTGAGGGTGACGGGGATTGGATCACAATCAAGGGGGTTGATGCTCGCCACCCTATGATCATTATGCTGTGTGACACACCATTTCTGAAGATCAGGCGGCATCAGCAAGCAAGGAGCTAGCTTAAAAAGCTCTGGCCTGAGGGCTTTGAGTAAACGGTATAATCCCGACGAGCACGCAGCGAGCGGCATGGTACTAAGATTGTCCACACGCGAAACAATGAGCTTGATTACGTCTGTGGGGAGCGAATTCCAACCACTCTTTCGGCGGACGCTGCTCGGTTCTGCCATTGTTACTGCTTGGGTTTCAGATGAGGGGGGAGGCTCCTTAGCGGGGATGGAAGATTGGACGAGATTATGCGCGGACAAAGATGGAGAATCGAATATGTGCCGCGGGAAGTGGATAGGTAGTGATGACTACAACATGCTGCTTGACTTATTAGACACATACCAGCAGCGTATGGTCATATCGATGCCAGAAAACTTGCCTGAGTGATCACATTACTGGTACTCCCTACAGTACCCGCTACTATGCCCTAACTTGCTTGAGTAGAGTAGTAGTGGAGTAGGACTCCGCTCTACTACTAGCACCAAGGAGTAGTATATTCTAATCTAAAATAGTTACAAACTTCAATGCCCGAGCGTGGAACGACTATGAACCGCCATCGGTGCTAACTCCAATCCCCAACAAATGTTTGCTGGGAGACATGGCAGTTGCAAATGCCCGCGACGCAGTTACAATATGTTTGTAAGGGTGGTGGTTTTGTAAAATATTATGGCTTAAAAACATGCCACCGTCGGATGGAAATCTGACGGTTACGTGGGATTCTCCAGGATTGAGCTCATGCCGAACAATCGCCAGATATCATTACTAAAAAAAGGTTAAAACACCTGGGGCTATAAGTCGCACTGGCTGACCACTAACTATGACACTAACATAGTTGTAAAATGGTCAAAGACTGTGTCTACGTGGTGTTTGGAATTATATGCAAAAAAATTAGCAAGATGCCCGTGCATTGCACGACACCCCATCATCACCAACTCGGTTTTTTCTCTACTCCTACTTCTATAAAAGACTCAGTTGGTGATGATGGAGGTGAGGAGGCGTGTTCAGCCGGGCGTGCAGCGGACGGTGCAGTACTATTCGATTTGTTATAAAAAACAAAGAAGAGTAGTAGAGATAGAGATAAGAGTAGAGATAGAGACTTAGGGAGGAGCACCATCTACTGCTTCATGTGCTACTCCTATGCTCCATTCGGCGCCCGCAACGTCCCCTACAGCCACTCCCTCCCGCGCTCCATTCGGCAGGCGCTATTGAAATTTGGGGAGCGCACTCTCGCGACTGCTGGCAGCCACGACTTCACCGACGATGACTTCTTCCTCGACCTTGGCAACCTCTTCCTCAATGACATGGGCGACAACCTCAACGCCAACGGTGCTGCTCCCATTGCACCGTACGTGTTTCTATCCTTCCTATTTGAAATCGTGGTAGAATTCATGTTTCTACTCTGTATCCTACTAGATTCTATCTGTTCATCTACTATGCTAGTCCACATGATTAGTTTAATCTCTGTTATAGCCGTCATGATTTATTTTGTGCTTATTTGGAATAAATCTCGTAGTAACTTGCTCATATATTCAACTGGCGCAACGTCCCCTACAGCCACTCCCATTTCATGGATGGCCTGGTGGATGCCTCCAAGAAGCCCTTCGTCTACTGCTATGAGTGCCCGATGCCGTTTTGGGGCTCGCCGGCGGACATCGTGCACCACCTCACGGATGCGTGCAGCAGTCACTACTGGCCCTTGGTGGAGAACATCTAGTACAAGACGTGCTACCCATTCACCATGCCGGAGTCGCTGGAGGATCACCGCCGCCTGCTAGTCTCGGAGGAGGACGACAGCGTCTTCCTCTTGATCATGGGCACCGGCGAGGCCCGCGCAGGCCGCCGCCCCGTCTCTGTAGTGTGCATCAGGGGCGACGCCGTTGACGCTGACACTGACACGCGGTCGAGGTATGGGTGCGTGCTCACTGTTACTACCCCTCCGAGGTACGTGGGCAGCGACACCGGATCCATCTTGCTGACTAGGACTGTGCAGATGGGACCTTCCCGCCGATGTGGACATGGAAGACGCATGGTATGATTTACCCCCCAACGCGATGCACGAGGACTCCAAGGAGGTTCACCTGGACATACGCATTATCAAGTTAAATGTTGATCATTAGTCTTCGCTCAGTGTAATTCTCTATCTAAGCATGTGGAGACTTCTGTCGGTGTCAACACCGGCGGATCTCGGGTAGGGGGTCCCGAACTGTGCGTCTAGGCGGATGGTAACAGGAAACAAGGGACACGATGTTTTACCCAGGTTCGGGCCCTCTTGATGGAGGTAAAACCCTACGTCCTGCTTGATTAATATTGATGATATGGGTAGTACAAGAGTGGATCTACCACGAGATCAAGGAGGCTAAACCCTAGAAGCTAGCCTATGGTATGATTGTTGTAATGGAGGTTATGTCCTACGGACTAAAGCCCTCCGGTTTATATAGACACCAAAGAGGGCTAGGGTTACACAGAGTCGGTTACAATGGTAGGAGATCTACATATCCGTATCGCCAAACTTGCCTTCCACGCCAAGGAAAGTCCCATCCGGACACGGGATGGAGTCTTCAATCTTGTATCTTCGTAGTCTTGGAGTCCGGCGGACGATGATAGTCCAGCTGTCCGGACACCCCCTAGTCCAGGACTCCCTCAGTAGCCCCCGAACCAGGCTTCAATGACGATAAGTCCAGCGCTTATATAGTCTTCGGCGTTGCAAGGCGGGTTCTCCTTTTAAGTTCCATGTACCTGCCGAACAGTGTCCGGCTTCCTTATAAATGCTGCGCTTCTTGGCTTCTACGCCCAATAATGGCCTTCTTCCACGCGTCGCACGAATGCAAAAAGCCAGGGTATCTTTTATGTTTTACCCCCTAGTCGTGCAAATAATCTGCCTATAAGAGAGGCAAAGATCCAGATTCAAATCACACCATCTGCCTTCCGCGAATACTCATCGGAGCACCTTTGACCCAGAATCCATTCCATCATGGACCGTCGACGCGGCTCCTCTTCTCGCGCTCCCAGCCCTCTGCCAGGAGATTGGAGGAGATGCTCTGTTCCGCAAAATGAGCTGGTGAAGCTCCAAGCAGGGGGATATCTCCCTCCGGCCTTCATGGTTCCGGTCCGAGCCGGGATGGCCACCTACCAAGGTGGGAAGCAAGCGGAGGCTACCCCAAGCCCAAACAAAGGGGAGCGGGTATGCTTCGTCCCCTATCTGATAAGGGGACTCGGATTTCCTATACATCCGTTCCTCCGCGGGCTCCTGGAGTTCTATGGACTCTAGCTCCATCACCTTACACCCGCCTCTATCCTGCATATCGCGGGTTACGTAGCTCTTTGTGAGCTATTCCTGGGCATCGAGCCCCATTTTGCACTGTGGAAGAGGTTGTTCTGCCTCGTACCCCGTTCTCACGAGGGATCTATATATCAAGTGGGCGGCGCTGAAGTATGGCGCATTGCCGGGACCGGATATCCATCCGGAACCCCTAAGAAGACGTCCGAAGACTGGCCTTCGGAATGGTTTTACATAGAAGGCGCTCCGCTGCCGGACCCTGTCCGGGTCGGCCTCCCGGAGTTCAGTACTGCTCCTCTGAAGAAACGCCTCAGTTGGCGCCCGCGGAGCCCCCAACTGGAGGAAGACAAGAGCGTCCATTATCTGATGGGCCGAATAAGATTACTGGCCCATTCCGGGTTGACCATGATTGGAGTCATGGCAACATGCATTACGCGGGGGGTGCAGCCACTGCAATACAGGGGCCACCCCATGTGGGATTTCAACGGGGTAGACGACGCCACCCGTCATGGCCGCAAAGGACCGGATTCGGCCGAGGATCTAGTGACGATCCTGTCCGGCCTGTACAAGGGGGAGAAGGAGGACTTCCTTCAGACGAACCCGTTGAATGGGTTCTCCATGAATAACCCCCGTCGTTGGGTAGGCGAACACTTTAAGGGCCCGACCCATGTTTTCGAAGTTTAAGCTTCCTATATTATGTCTTCGGCACAGGAACTGCGTCGGATTGTGGAGGACATGATAAGTCCAGCTCCGCAACCCGAGGATCCAGAGAGATCCCAGGATCCGGCCTCCGAAGAGGATCCGGACATTCAGGTGGAGCTAATAGACGGGGTGTTCCACCAGCTAAGCATGGATAATGCTTTAGTCGCCATTATGGCTGACTACCCCGGACTATATCCGGCTTCCCAGGTGATGGTGACGGAAGTGCGGACACCATTATCTATTCCTTTCCCATTTCTGACCTTCACGTACGATGGTGTTTTGCAGGAAGCGCCTTCAAGGCGGGAAGCCGAGCCCGCGGCGGCTGACCAACAAATTCCAGTCCGGACCAGTAGGCGGAAGAGGAGCGCAGCGCGGACTGAAACGGCGCCGCAAAGGTATAACTCGTAATTAATTATTTGGAGCAACGTTCTTAGGAAGCGTTTGAGTGCTCATGATCTTTGTAGGAGAAAAAGCGCCCGCCCGACTGCGGGCGTAGAGGTTGCCAATCCGACCTCTACCAGCCAGGCTCCAGCACCCAGTCTGGAGGGGGAGGCAAGCGCAAGGCGCGGGCCAGATACTCCTCCAATGGAGGATGCCGACAGACTGTCCGCCACCAAGTCTGAGGTGGAGAGCGCCATGAACCACAGGCGCCGCCGAACAGTATTTTGTGAAGCGTGCTTCTCCCCTGAGGCGTTGAATGCCTTTAACGCGGGGGACGCGCACCTCCGTGCTGCTCAAGATGGTTTTACCAGAGCCACAGAGCAGTATGTAAAAGACATACGGGTAAGAGATTTTAATAGTTATATATGCCAGTAGCCCCCGAGACTTAAAATAGTTATGTTAACTGATTTAAGGATCATTTGAAATGCAGGATCTTACCGAGAAGAATACCCGACTGTCTCAGGAGCTGCAAGAGTGCAAGGCCCAACTTGAGGCCGCACTTGCTGCCGCAGGAGGAAACACAGAGGCCCCTCCTGGTAACACATTTGCTTTTAAATATAAGCGCTATGCGGCGTGCGCGCAAGTCTAATAATGACATTGCAGGTGTTGCCGGACAAGATCCGGACAGGCAGGAACTGCTGCGCCAGCTGAAGGCCGGCGAGAGGGTGCTGAATAGAGTGCAGCAGGAAAGGAACAAGCTCCAAGATGCCCACGCCCAGCTTGGAGAGGAGCTGAGGCGTTCGGGTCGAGCTGTCCGGCTCCGTTAAGGAGAATCAGCGGCTTTGTCACGGCATCTATAGTAAGTGCTTGAGCGAACTCCTTTGAAAAGAAGAGTTCGGCGAGGAAGTCAATTGACAAAATATGTCTTGTAGGTATACTCACAGGTCGCCCTGCGGAGGAGATGCCCGTATCAACGGGTGATCAACTTCCCGAGCTGTTGCAACTGCTCGAACGAGTTCGGCAGGCGATGAGCAGCGTCATCCAGGCTTTATGGCCAGCCCTCTCCCTACCCGAGGGCCTTGGGGAGCTTGCGGAGAAGCTTCAGGGAGTGCGGCAGCGCTTCTGTTTATGGAAGATTTCAGCCTGCCGCCAAGGTGCCAGGGAGGCTTGGGCCATGGTGAAGACGGGGTACAAGAAGGCGGATCCCAACCACATGGCCGAGGTCGGACCAATGGGGCCCGATGGGAAGGAGATCCCTGTGAGTTTAGTATACAGCCAAGTAGAGTTGGCTGCTAAATTTTCCCAACGGGACTGTAAGTTAGACAGCCTGTTAGACGGGATTGAGGAGGAATACAGTCCGTAGATTTGACAATGTATTTTAAAATGACATGTGAAATGCCTTCTAGCCGGATTGTAGATTGTTTGTCTTTGCCGACCTTTTCGCTTCAACCTCGGGACCCTAGAGTCCGGAGTGTGTCCGAATACCTTCTTGGTTAAGAAACAACCAGGGTATGCATGGAGACCAGGCGTAGGGGTCATTAGTGCTTTATCAGACAAGTGCCCAACTAGTTATGTTATATTACATGGTTAGTAAGAAACATCTTCCAGGGAGAATAGTTCCGTTAAGGGTTCCTTTCCCTGGTAGGCATGCCCTAAAGTGCATGTCCGGACTGCGAAAAAAGCAGAGAAACATCTGGGGGCAGATAAATAAGTAAGTAAAAAATCATCTTTCAAGTCACCGACCGAATATTCCCTTAAGAACGCTAGCTTTTGGCTTCACCCAGTCTGAGGTACACATCCGGCTGACCCGGCAGTAACAATCACAGAGGTGCTCCCTTTACCTCCCAGCCGAACAATCGGGAACGTAGGGGTAAGCACAGGAGCCAGGCAACCCAGCTTGGCCAAAACTTAAGTCATATCGATGCATATGATGGTGAGTAAAAGGTACATGTAGAAGCTTGACACATGCGCTGGGCATGAAGCCCTTATAATTGAGCTTCTGGAAAGGAAGCCCCCAGGTACAATGAGTGCGGATGCCACATCAAGTATGTGCGAACAATGCGCAAGTAGGCCCTTAAGGGCTTTTTAGGAAAAAGGTTAAGGGAAGAAAGAGAAACAAAAGACATCTGAAGTGTAAAAATTTGGACGGGGGAAGGGGACGAACTCTTAGTCCAGCGCTAGGCATAGAATCTTCGAAGGCGGGCTACGTTCCATGGGTTCGGCTCGAGTCGGTTGTCCAATGCATTTCATAGATGGTATGCTCCGCCGGTCAGGACTTGATCGATGATGAAGGGCCCCTCCCATTTGGGCTTGAGTTTGTCCTTTTTCTTGTCCGGCAGTCATAGAACTAGTTCGCCAACGTTGTAAGTCTTGGCCCGTACTTCTCTTCTTTAATATCTTCGAGCCTGCTGCTGATAGAATGCGGAACGAGCCTTGGCGACGTCGCGTTCTTCCTCCAATGCGTCCAAACTGTCCTGCCGATCCAACTCGGCTTCTCTTTCTTCATACATGCGTACTCGAGGTGAGTCATGAATAATGTCGCAGGGCAGAACTGCCTCTGCGCCGTATACCATAAAAAATGGTGTGAATCCGGTAGTACGGTTAGGCGTTGTCCGCAGCCCCCAGAGCACGGAGTTGAGCTCCTCTACCCAGTGCGTGTCGGATTTCGTAAGTGACCGCACTAGTCTAGGTTTAATGCCGCTCATTATTAGACCATTTGCTCGTTCCACTTGACCGTTGGTTTGAGGATGATAGACTGAAGCGTAATCGAGCTTAATGCCCATGTTTTTGCACCATGACTTAACCTCGTCGGCCGTGAAGTTTGTGCCGTTATCGGTGATGATGCTGTGGGGGACACCATAACGGTGTACTACCCCGGATATAAAGTCTATCACTGGTCCGGACTCTGCCGTTTTGACTGGTTTGGCCTCTATCCATTTGGTGAATTTGTCCACCATGATCAATAGGTACCTTTGCTTGTGGGTTCCCCCTTTAAGGGGTCCAACAATGTCAAGCCCCCAGACCGCGAACGGTCAGGTAATGGGTATAGTTTTGAGGGCGTTGGGTGGCATATGGCTCTGATTAGCAAAGAGCTGACAACCGACGCATCTTTGGACTAAGTCCTGAGCATCTGCCCGGGCCGTTGGCCAATAAAATCCTGTATGGAATGCCTTTCCTACAAGGGCCCGAGCTGCTGCGTGGTGTCCGCCTAGTCCGGCATGAATTTCAGCCAGGAGGTTTCGCCATTCCTCTTCGGAGATACACCTTTGAAGGACTCCGGTTGTACTTTTCTTATAAAGTTCTCCCTCATGGACCTTGTAGGCTTTCGATCGCCGGACTATGCAGCGGGCCTCATTTTGGTCTTCGGGAAGTTCCTGCCTAAGCAAGTAGGCTAGGAATGGTTCTGTCCACGGGGCGATTACTGCCATTATGTCGTGGGCTGAAGGTGTTATGTCATCGGCTGAATCGCCGGTTGGCGCGGTTGTTTCCGGTTTGTCGTTTCCGGACTCCCCTTCCCATAGTACGGATGGCTTGAAGAGCTGTTCCAGGAAGATATTTGGAGGGATAGCATCACGTTTTGCGCCGATGCGTGCCAGTACGTCGGCTGCTTGGTTATTATCTCGGGCTACGTGATGGAATTCAAGTCCTTCAAACCGAGCTGACATTTTTAAGACATCGTTGTGATATGCTGCCATTTTTGGATCCTTGGCGTCAAAGTCTCCATTTATTTGGGATATTGCAAGGTTTGAATCCCCGCGCACCCCTAGGCGTTGAATGCCCATGGAGATTGCCATCCGGAGACCATGTAGAAGGGCCTCATATTCGGCTGCGTTGTTGGAGTCCATGTACATTATTTGAAGTACGTATTGGACTGTGTCCCCGGTCGGGGACGTCAATACAATGCCAGCCCCCAGTCCGGCCAACATTTTAGAGCCGTCGAAGTGCATAGTCCAATTGGATTATGCGCCGTACTCTTTAGGGAGTTCGGCTTCGGTCCATTCAGCGACAAAGTCAGCCAAAACTTGTGACTTTATAGCTCACCGAGGTTTGTAGGTTATATCGAATGGTAAGAGCTCAATGGCCCATTTTGCAATCCTGCCCGTTGCGTCGCGGTTGTTTATAATGTCGTTAAGTGGTACTTCGGAGGCCACTGTTATCGAACACTCTTGAAAGTAGTGTCGGAGCTTCCGGGATGCCATGAACACCACATACGCTATCTTTTGATAGTGCGGGTAACGGGACTTGCAGGGGGTTAACACAGTGGATACGTAGTACACTGGTTTTTGAAGAGGGAATTTATGCCCTTCTGTCTCTCGTTCGACGACGAGTACCGCGCTTACAACTTGATGTGTTGCTGCGATGTATAACAACATTGGTTCGCCTAGGTTGGGCGCAGCTAGGATCAGATTTGTTGCCAATATGGCCTTTATTTCTTCGAGTCCGGCAGTGGCAGCATCCGTCCACTCGAAGTGTTCGGTGCGCCTAAGGAGGCGATAAAGGGGCAGTGCCTTTTCTCCCAAGCGGGAGATAAAGCGGCTTAAAGCTGCCATGCATCCAGTCAATTTTTGTATCTATTTGAGGTCTTTTGGAATATCCAGCTGTGACAGAGCTCGGATCTTGGCCGGGTTTGCTTCAATTCCTCTACCGGATACAATGAAGCCCAGTAGCTTTCCGGCTGGTACGCCGAAAACGCATTTTTCTGGATTCAGCTTGATGTCATATGCTCTGAGGTTGTCGAATGTGAGCCTCAAGTCGTGTACTAAAGTTTCGACGTGTTTGGTTTTGACGACTACGTATTCTACGTATGCCTCTACTGTTTTGCCGATCTGGGTGGCCAGACATGTTTGGATCATGCGCTAATATGTTGCGCCGGCGTTTTTAAGTCCGAAGGGCATCATGTTGAAGCAGAATGGTCCATATGGAGTGATGAATGCCGTTGCGGCTTGGTCTGCTTCCGCCATCTTGATTTGATGGTAGCCAGAGTATGCGTCGAGGAAGCACAATGAATCGTGCCCTGTAGTAGCATCGATTATTTGGTCGATGCGGGGGAGGGGGAAGGGATCCTTTGGGCAAGCCTTATTGAGGTCTTTAAAATCGACGCATAGGCGCCAAGATTTGTCCTTCTTTGGTACCATTACCAGATTTGCTAGCCAATCCGGATGTTTGATATCTCTGATGAATCCGGCTTCCAATAGTTTGGCTAGCTCTTCTCCCATTGCCTGTCTTTTGGGTTCGGAAAATCATCGAAGAGCCTGTTTGACTGGCTTGAATCCTTTTAGGATGTTTAGGCTGTGTTCTGCCAATCTGCGTGCGATTCCGGGCATATCCGAGGGGTGCCAGGCGAAGATGTCCCAATTTTCCCGAAGGAATTCTCGCAGTGCGGCATCTACATCAGGGTTCAACTGTGCCCCGATGGAGGCCATCTTTGTTGGGTCCGTTGGGTGGACCTGGAATTTTACTATTTCATCTGCTGGTTTAAAGGAGGTGGACTTGGATCTCTTATCGAGTATCACATCGTACCTATTCACCATAGAGCGCAGCGCGGTGAGTTCTTCTGCCGCTAGGGCTTCGGATAGTGCCTCCAGGGCTAATGCGGCTGTCTTGTTTTCGGCGCGGAGTGCTATATCCGGATCACTAACGAGAGTGATTATTCCGCTGGGCCCAGGCATTTTGAGCTTCATGTACCCGTAATGGGGTACTGCTTGAAAAATTGTGAATGCCTCTCGTCCTAATATAGCGTGATATCCGCTGTTGAACGGGGCCACTTGGAACGTGACTTCTTCGGATCTATAATTGTCCGGCGAGCCGAACACCACATCAAGTGTGATTTTTCCGATGCAGCGCGCTTCCTGGCTAGGGATTATTCCTCTGAAGGTTGTGCTGCTTCACTCAATACGGCTCCAGTCTATTTCCATTTTTTGAAGAGTTTCCTCATAGATGAGGTTTAATCCGCTGCCGCCATCCATGAGGACCTTTGTAAGTCGAAAGGCGTCCACTATTGGACTAAGTACCAGTGCGGCTGGTGCTCGGGCTGTTCGGAATTTAGGTTCGTCGCTGGCGTTGAAGGTGATGGCTATGTCGCTCCATGGATTTGTTGTTGCTACTTGGTAGACTTCGGCGAGGCCGCGGATTGTTCGTTTCCGCATATTATTTGATGCGAAGTTCTCGAAGACTGTTGATACCGTACTGGTATTGTTGGAGTGGTTTTCCGGGGCTAGAAGCTCCTCGCCACTTTTGGCCACCTGCCGTAATATCCAACATGCCCGAAGGCTGTGTGTTGGGACGGCGCCCTCTGTACTGTGAAGTTTACAGGGTCCGCTGAGCCATCCCTCCAGTACGGTTCCGTGCCCTCTATGGGGTTTTTGCTTTTTGGTTTTTGTATCTGGGGCATGAGTGTGATGCACCCTTTTGTTGCGGACTAGGGTTGTATTCGGGGCCGGATTGTCCCAAAATTGGTTTTTGGTTTTCTGGAAACTCTCCATCGCACAGTACTTTTGTACTATGGACGCCAAATCGGCGAAGCGTGTAATTTCACGACGGCTGATGGCGTTCAATATTCCCTTGTCCGTGCAATTATTGCAAAAGATTGAGATTGTGTTTTCCTCTCGGCAGTCCTTTATCCTGTCCATAACCAGGAGGAATCTGGCCCAGTAGTGATGTACTGTTTCAGCGGGCTCTTGCCGTATTAGAGATAGATCGCATATGTCTGGGCGGGTGGGTGGAATAAAATCCGGAACCCTACCCATCTCAGGGCTTGAAGGCCGTGAAGTTTCCAAATTTGGAAGCTTGGATTGATGGACGTTGTCCAACAAGTCCGGTCCGATGCCTGACTTTAAGTTCAGTGCTTGATCGAAGTCCGTCCCTTCGCGGAAATCTGGCATGGAGGGTTCGGGAGCCCGGACATGACTAGTTTTCAATACAGGAGAAGAGTCGCCGCATTGTTCCTCTACCACTGCGACGTGGTGGGTGACCTGGGGAGAGTTAATCTCTCTTAGAACGGTTTTAAGCCCAATCTGATTGTAGTCCGTAGCGACTCCCAGGACGGCGATGCGATCCAAGAGCTCATTGACAGACGAGAGCTCTATTGAATCCAGCCGCTCGGCCAGTTCCGAGCTGACGTGAAGATTGCTTTTGACGACTTGAGAAGTCATTGTCGAAGCAGAGGCCGGACAGGCGGTCATAAGGAAACCACCTAGCCGGATAGTTTGGCCGGCGACCAAGGCCCCTTTGGCGAAAATATCATCCTTGAAGACGGGTGGAGGCATCCTTCCTATCGGCGACGGCACAGAGGAACTCTCAATGAAAGCACCAATGTCGGTGTCAAAACCGGCGGATCCTGGGTAGGGGGTCCCGAATTGTGCGTCTAGGCGGATGGTAACAGGAGACAAGGGACACGATGTTTTACCCAAGTTCGGGCCCTCTTGATGGAGGTAAAACCCTACGTCCTGCTTGATTAATATTGATGATATGGGTAGTACAAGAGTGGACCTACCACGAGATCAAGGAGGCTAAACCCTAGAAGCTAGCCTATGGTATGATTGTTGTAATGGAGGTTATGTCCTACGGACTAAAGCCCTCCGGTTTATATAGACACCGGAGAGGGCTAGGGTTACACAGAGTTGGTTACAATGGTAGGAGATCTACATATCCGTATCGCCAAGCTTGCCTTCCACGCTAAGGAAAGTCCCATCCGGACACGGGACGGAGTCTTCAATCTTGTATCTTCGTAGTCTTGGAGTCCGGCGGACGATGATAGTCCGGCTGTCCGGACACCCCCTAGTCCAGGACTCCCTCAACTTCCATGCATGATCTTGCTCTATTGGAGTATCACGCATGAATAAAAGTGTATCCATTTATAGTTTAGTCTAGAATCTTCCTTGTATGAATTTTTTACTACAGTACTGGTGAAAGACTTACTATGAACCATTTATTACATCTCCTCTACCCCTTCCAAGTCATCCTAATTTAATCCCTCCGTCTAGGTGTATAAGGGCATGGTTAATACTTAATAGTATAGCCAACTGTTGACTATAAGAAAGTGCCATGTCATCTATAGCCAACATGTATAACAATTGATACTCAAAAACTAATTCTTAAAGATCATTTCTTGCAAAGCACAATAAGTGTTATTTCTTCACAAGTTTTGGATGCAGGTTGAATAGTTGAACGCTTTTATTTGCAAAAGATACATTTTTATCTATTTCACCCGGATGTTTGTGAGCTCTAGAGATGAAATAATATCCGAAGAAACCTATCGATACCCATTACACATGAGATGACCCCCACATCCTTGGTCAAAATAAACAACTCCCCAGTCAATGCATTTCACTCTTCCGTGCAACGCACGGGCACCTTACTATTATAGATTAGTACGACCAAAAATTGAACTAGCATTATATATAGTACGATAAATGCTGATGCATGTCACCTAAAATTATATCATTGAAAATTATGTTCAAATACGAATCCAACGATATAGTTTTTGTTGACATGCACTAACATTTTGTCAGTTAAAACTTCAGTCAAATTCAATGGGGGACTAATAAACCACGACCGATGTAGTATAAGTGTAGAGGGCGGTGCTGCACGGGAGTCTCACCGCGCTCGTGCCGCGACAGTAAAGCCGTCATATCACAAAACCCAACCACTGCCAGTAATAAGTGGCCTGGTAAAATAAATGGACAAGCAACCATCACATCCCTATGTCTTTTTTGCATTTCATCTCTCCGCATTTACTTTCTCCGGTTCATCTCGCACACTCGATCCCTAGCTACTACTCCTAGTATCCCTAGCTACTACTCCTAGGGCCAGTTCTTTTGGCGGCTTAAAAAATAAGCCGTCTCTTCCCCGTCTTTTCCCATAAGACTAGTCACAGTGGAGAGTAACATTAAGGTGCCTCACTCATTTATTTAGGCTTCTAAACTACTACGGCTGGTTGTAATGGGGAGTATCATATACTAGTATCATGCATACGATACTAGTGTATGATACTACCTCCCTAATGCATAGTATCATATAGTACTCTATTTATTGCCATGCATGACACAAAGTAGCATAGCATTTATTATGATACGGTATCATGATATGATACTCCATCCTCTCTTTCTTCATTTAATGCTATGGCACATCATCAAAATTGCCTAGTTGGCATGCATGATACTAGTTATGATACTACCATTACGACCAGCCTACTAGTACCTCCTTCCTGGTTTATTCGTCACCATTGTAATTTGTGGTAAATTTTGACCAAAGATTTAACTGTTAAAATGTTAGTGCACGTGACATGCACAAACATTTCATTAGTTAAATTTATGATCAAAATTTGACACAGATTACAATGGGGACCAATAAACCAGGATGGAGCTAGTAGTAATGGGATTACTACTAATCTAGAAGCCTAAACGAACTGGCCCTTGGTACTCCTACTAGTAGTACTAGTACTCAAGTTGGAATTCCAATTGCACGACACAACTTGTTAGGCAAAAATTCGATACAGGGTGTAGGAAACGGTTTGAGAATTTGCATGCCTTTCCGACCAGTGACATACTCCTTACAAAGTACGACAGAGAAATAACCACAGAGAAGGAAGCTAAAAGTAAACAATCAAACGAGCATTTTTGCATTTGTTTTGCATTGAATCGTTTCACAAGCTTGACTAGTGATGTTTTTCTACTTTTACAAAAACCGCATCGTAATGTTAAAATGTGCATTTGCACGTGCATAAGTAATAGTAGTAGTCCCTCCGTGTTGGTGTATAAAGTCTTCCCTCCTTCTTGGTCACGGTGCACAACCAAAGATGACTTATTCACCTGGATGGAGGGAGTAGCACAGTCTGCAAGCATATATAGAGAGACATGTGTAGTGCGATAGTATATAGTAGTAAAGTTTGTGCTATATGCACCTACTTACAAAATGCTACGGCTACACAAGGTTTCCAAACTTTCCCTCTTACATTAATTAAGGACGCTAATAATTCTCGAACATTCGGGATTTATCATTTGCGTCCCAAAACTAATGAGATCACCTTACAAAACTAAATTATACTCCTACTAAAAGCCACAGCGCTCGTAGGAGTGCTTGTGGCGCGCCACGAGTGCCCTGGTGCGCGGCTGTTTCCCAACGCGCCGACAAAACGCCTCTTCCTCAGCCTCGCAACTCGCGAGGTGCTGATTGGCGGCTTGCCGGCGGGCGATCGCGATCTCACCGTGTGGTGATCTGACGCCAGCAGGTACTCCTCCTTGCTGGAAGCATGCACCCAGTCCACGTACCGCCAAGCGTAGATGAGGCACTTGGGCCCGACTGCACTCGGGGCTTTGGCACGGGCGTCCTCCTCCACCCTCACGACCCTTGCACGAGCCTTCTGCCAAAGAGCCAATTGCCTGACTCTCTCGGACGCGACATAGACCTGCCAGGCAGCTTGCCCCGCGGCGCGCTTCTCTTCCTCGGCCTTCTTCTCCGCCTCTATTTTGGCATGCTCTGCCGGCAGCAAAGCCTCCCACATGGCGATATCCATTTATTTCTAAAGCTACTCAAGGCTGGGGGACTCGGCGGGCGGCGCGGCATTCTCCTCGTAGCGGGGAGCCGACGCATCCTCCGACGTGCGTGCTGGCGAGATTGGGAACGCCGACGCGTCCACCTCGACGCGTCGCGGCAAGGAGTGGAACACCGACACGTCGTCCTCGACTAGTGGCAGCGAGGAACGGAATAGCGACGCGTGACCATCCGGGCGGTGCAGTGAGGGGCGCCTAGGGCTTGGGAGGGGCGATGCCATGGTGGTCGACGTGAGAGGGAGGGGGAGGAGATAGCGATGAACGTGAGTGTTCTTCCGAATGCCATGGGAGGCACAGTATTTATAGCAAGCAATGGCACACCTATAGAAGATATGGACTGAGCTGCACTGACTTAATTGCAGGTCCAGTTGCATCACTAACATGTGGGCCAGACCCCTGTTGGGCCCATATGGCACTGACCCAATGCACCTGTAGTTAAGTAATTGAAGCAGCGTCCCGGAAGATATGTTGCGTGATTAACGTAACAGCTACGTGGGCATATTTGTTGGAGTAAATTATGGGGGAGGGAAGGGGTGGAAATATTGCTGGTCACAACGGATTGGATGAGCATGGGGGGGGGGGAGAGTCATGCATGCAGATTTTTTCCACACGGGGTGGAGTGGTGGGACCGCCGGAGGGAGAAGGAGAGTCTGGCAGGCATATTGTTAGATTTGGAGACGAACGGGCTTCCTGCAGGTATGGGGAACGGTGCATAAAAGTCATCTTGCATGCCGGGCTAGGTATAGTCTCAAGTCATTAAAAACATGCACGCCACACACATGTTCATATTTCAAGGTGCACTAAATTATTGCATGCGATGATTAAGGCTGGCCATAATGATGGTATCTAGCTGGTATCATGCACACGGGAATAGCAAACATGCTGATGTGGCAAAGAATTAAAGAAGAGAGGGGGGTTAGAGTAACTAGTGTTCATGCATGCATTGGTAAACACATTTTTTTTGTGAAGAACGACAACATTAGTTGAGTACTTTTGTAGACTACAAAAACTATTCCACCGCCTCTATCTTGCTAAGAGTAGGTGAAATTTTTGAATCGAGCCCTTTAAACTAGAAGGGAGGTAGTAGTACTCTAATAGCTAACCTTGTTGTGATGACAAGATAGGACATGGCACGCACCTGGACGGAGGAACTAGTCTGCATTGTGCATTTAAGTTTTTTCTGAAGTCAATGTACCTCTACTTTGACCAAACTTATAGAAAAATGTATCAACATTCACAATGTCAAATCAATATTTTTATACTCATTATAAAACGTAGTTCTTATACTCATTATAATCAGTATTGTAGATATTGATATTTTTAGTATAAAATTGGTGAAACACTTTGCAAACGGTTGACAGAAGTAAAAAGGACCAGAGGGAGTATCATGCATGCGGAGTAGGCAAATTTTTTTCTCATTTATAGCCGGTCGAAGTCTCAAAAGGCGCGACCATGCGAGGGAGGCGAAGGTCGTGGGAGGCGCGATGGTTGACGGAATTAAGTGAAGTTACATCCATGCGCCGGCATGGCGTGCGAACAGGCAGAAGCATACCGTCAGGCCTACCATATGGGTATAGTAGACATGACATCTAGTGGGTCCCGCATAGTTCTCGAGAACTCTTTGGGGGATTGTAGCCGTTTATCCACCGGGCAAGCCAGGAACCCCACGCCGTTCATACACCCTACTCGTCCCCGTCTTCTACCTTATAACAGTTTGCTCCCAGTCGTCCCGTCCTTTCACATTACACCAGTTCAACTTTTTTTTCGGGGTACACCAGTTAAACTTCTCCTAACCCTCCTCCAAAATCCATGGCCTCCCAGATCTCCATGGTCGTCGCTGAGTACCAGGTTAGAGCCATCACCAGCGATGAGTTCATCGTCATCTACACACGTGGATCCGCGACGGTGAAAGCATGCCTTGCTCGCTTCCTACACATGTTCAACAGTTCAATGAATGAGTGGGTCGCTGGGCTAGATGTTGAGTACACCATAGTCCTGGAAAGAGAGAAGATTCTAAAGGAGGTAGCGAGGGAGAAGCCCGCCGTGATCCAGGTTTGCGTACATAGCGTGTGCTTGGTCTACCACATATGCCATGTCGACGTTGAGTGCCAGGATTTTAAGAACTTCCTCAAGGACAAAAGAGTGAAATTCGTTACTGTAGACTTTAGGAGCGACAAGGATGTCCTACGTCGGATAGGCCTCGTTGTAGGCCAGCCCTTCGATCTCTAGAAGGCAAGCCTGGTGTCCTCCTCTCAGCCTTTAATGCTGACCCTAGCAGCAGCCATGATTGATCCTTCGTACACTAAACTGAAGAAACCTCATCACGAGTTTCATCATGCATGGGAGTCGAAGACATTAGATGAAGATCACATCCTGTATGCAGCAATTAATGGATACCTACCTTTGTTTAAATATCTACAAGGGTTGGATGAAGAAGCAGAGCCTAGTGTCCGATTCAAGCAAGGAAGTGTCGGCGAAGAGGAAGAGGAAGAGGGACAAGGACGAAGTCGAGGACGTGGACTCGGTCTCCGAGTAGGTGGCAGTGCCGTCGCTCATGCTGGTTCTACTGCAGTGTCAAGCGGACTAGTTGCTTAGTTTATTTTCAAGGGTGTGTTGTGCTGAGGCCCCAGTAGAACTATGTTTATGTTCTTTCTCGTTATTTGAACTCTTTAGTACGTACAGTAGTACTAGTACTATGTCTTACTACTGTTCTTCTTGCAGTTGGTACTACTACTCGTATCTTCGTGTTTCTACTGTTCTTAATACGTTTGTACTAGTAGTATAATTTGGGTCGGTTGATTTGTGAAAGAAGTTCGATGGAGTGAAGGAAGAAGACGGCAGAGAAGCTACCCTAGTATCTATATTAGGGTGGCAGGGTGCCCACGATCTATCATATGAGTGTTGGCTGTGGAATGCAGTTTGCTAGAAAAAAATGGATCGTGCATGGAGTTAAACAGATGGCGGGGGTGGGGGGAGCATGGCGGTGGCAGGTGGTTCAGGGGAGGGCGGGGCGGCGGCGGCAGGCGGTTAGGCGTGTGGCGGGCTGATGCATCAATTTCGGAGGTTGAAGAAGCCCTTCTAGCCATCCATGTTGCATAAAACGGCTCACAAGAGTCGACTGACCCAAATTGCTCCTTCAGATTGCAGGATCCACGTGGCATTCAAGGTCTTGAAGGTAGATTCCGCGTCCGCACCCGGTTCACGGGCTCGACACACGCTCGACCGGCTTTCGTCGTGACAGCCACCATGCGCACCTCCTTTGCGCGGGCGGAGACGACAATGACACGCTAGTTCCTCCTCGCCCGCGTGCTGGAGCACGCGCTTGTCCTCCTCTTTGTACGTTGTGTGCATAGACGCGGCTCCACCAGCTGCTCGCGTGCTTGGCAGCGTGGCGGCATCGCGAGGAGGGACTGCAAACGACGTGAGTGGGCGAGCCTTCGGCTTCATGGCACAAGGATGGCAGCGACACGGTGGTGATGGGTGAGAAATTGTTGGTCAGAGCAGGTGGGCACCGGCATGCGCAACGGCGGCGGTGGCATATTGATGAGTGCGCGTATGGGAGCTTACTTTAGTTTTATATAGGGTTGGTCAAACTTAAAAGAAAACCGTAGTAGTACACGTAAACATTAGACTTAGGCAGCGCTTTTATTAGTTACCACAGCCACGATATGGAATCCTGTGCAAGCGCGTGAACCGCGGCCGCGCGGTCGATCGAACGATGCATCACCGTGTCGCGCTCGAAGGACATCCACCGAACCTTTTTGTGCGTGTGAAAACAATCCCCGAATATTACTCAACTTTTTTTCCTGGAAAAGTTCTTGACGCTACAATATTTCCATATATTTGAATTTAGCTCCAGTTCGTGTTTATTTGGATTTGGACGTTTTAGGTGCGCCCTAGCTTTTTTTAATACTGATTTTGTGTGTGTGACTGAGAGAGAATGTGTGTATGTGTCCATATGTGTGTTGTGGCGGAAGGGCAATGTGGAGACGATGTGCGTGTGATAGAGACATAGAGAGGTGTGAATGTGCAAATGATCATGCATGAGTGAGACATAGACAGATGCCGATACATTATGTATACATGAGAGAACGGTCTTCTATTTTACTTGTGTGTGTGTGTGTGAGAGAGAGAGAGAGGAGCATCCGTAACACAACAACCATCTCTCTCGATTCGTCCGTCCCTCGCATGATCGCATGTAACACATGCATCAACACTCACATTTTGACACCCTCACCCGGCCCCTGCCCACCTCAAGGGCCGCACAATCTCTTCGTGAATACCCTGTTTAGCATGTAGCTTTCCATCACATACACACACATTTCTCTCCTTAGGTTTGTTTTCTCTCAATATCTGACACACACACACACACACACACACAACACAACACAGCACACACCCCCTCCCCCGAGCACACAATTCATCCCCATCCAAGGTTATATGGCCACCACTCTCGCTTGTGCTTCTCTGCACCCCAGCAGGCACAACACCTCAATCTTCAAATAGGGCATCGAGGAGATTGAAGACGACGACCACACTGCGCTAGAGAATGCGGGGCTATTTGGAAGAAGGATGATGTGACGACGACTAACTGACTCCTCCCCCCACCCTCTCTCTCGCACAAAATTACCAATCCCTCTCTCCCCCGCACAAAATTATCAATCCCTCAACCCACGAGATCCTTCCCCTCTCGTCCGTGTTTTTCCAGCTCTCTCATCAAACCTATTGTCTCTTCTCCTTCCACGTGTACAGAATTCGGATGCACACACATCTCACATATATTACATGTCTCCATCTTTCTCACAGACCTAACTTCTTCCTCTCTCTTTCTCTCTCTATCTCTCTCTATCTCGTTAGGTTTGTCGCCTACTCTCTCGTCCACATACATACAATCTTTCTCGCCCTATCTGCTCCATCTTCGCTAGCTCTCTCTGCACGTTTCATTCACACATTGGGATATGTTCAAAATGTTGCTTTTATAATGGCTGATGTAGAGTTATGGTTGGTTTTGTTGCATCCTACAAAGTAATAACTATGAAATGCATTTAGATTCTCATTTGACTGGGATTATGTGAGTTTGAGCATGTTGTGAAGTACTATAGACCTCGTATACATCTTGGAATTCGATAATGATTGTAACTATTGAATTGTATAGACCATTACATTTGAAGTCAGTAGCCTAATATATTTATTTCACAATTTCAACAAATGATTAGTTCACTACAAACTAAGAAAAAAAATGTGTAATCCCTCTGTTTTTATTTAAGTTCGCATATTAGCATTGGTCAAAGTCAAGTTTTGTAAACTCTCAGAAAGTTTATAGCAAAAAATATTAACATATACAATAACAAATAAATACCATTAGATTCATTATTGAATGTACTTTCACATCATACATATTTGTTATGGTAAATGTTTATATTTTTCTATAAACTTGGTCATACTAGCATTAGGAAGTTTGACTTTGGTCAAACCTAATATGCAGAGTTTACTAGTACTACTCGCTAGTTGCTTAGCCGAATCACCCAACACGCCATACGGGGAGTTCAGTGTCACAAAATTTTGAGGTCGGCGGGAAAATCTCCCGCGACCCTGATTCGAGCAGTGGGAAGTTACCATCATAGCCTTCCGAACAGGCCTACAGATGACGCTTGTAGGGGGCTGTTTTCGTAACTTTAGGTTCACCCTACCCAGCCAACCCCACCCTGGCACCCAGAGTAGTACACCTGAATACTCCCCATTTTCTATCCCCATCGCAAAATAGACTTCTCCACGGCATCGCAACCTTCGTGCTCCTCCCCTTCTACATCAGCGCACTCATCCACCGCAGAGCATCTGCCTCATCGACGACCTTGTACACCGCACTGGAGACGGTCCACCATCATTGTCATACACGGAGCCTCTTCCCCAGCACCGTCTTCCATGATCTCGGATCTGCTTCTCGGAAGCCGACGCCAAGCGCAGAAATACCACCGTCGTGGACAATGAACTGACTCCCGTTGCTGACCATGACTCATAGAGGCCGTCGCGACCATCGTTCTCCTCCTTGATTGGTAATGTGTGTATTGAATCACTTCGCAGTACATGTCCAGTTCCAATTTTGTTCATACCTACTCTTCAAATTTCCTAGGTGCTATTGTTCCCGTAAAAGTAATTGGTTATAGCCTCCATTGTCCAACAGAATATCAGCTTGTAATTGTGCATCGCTCCTGTATCGCGCTATGCTTGGGTACGTTTTTCATCTGCAACAAGTAGTGTGGCAAATGATGGAAAGTGTTTTAGAACTAGCAAGATGCCCATGCATTGCACGCATAAAGATGCATTTGTATGAGTAGTTTATCTTGTGGGAGAAAAGGATGAACGAGGGAAGGACTTATTTGTAAATCTGGAGAGGGGTGTGTGTATCTTTTTGCAAAATTCCCATTGTTTCCTTCCTATCTGTCAGGTATAAATCAGACGGCCTATATTGCAGGATGGTAGGCACACCATCATCACCAACTCTATTTTTTTATAAGAAGTATAGAGAAAAAAAGTAGACAGTAGAGAAGTAGAGATAAATATTAAATATAAAATAAATATAACAGTAGAGAAGAGAGTAGAGATAGCAGAGACGTCAGGAAAGGATCACGCGCGCGGGGGAAAAAGCGGCCGGGCGTGCGCTAGTTTTGGCGCGCGGTGTCCAGCGCGCTTTATAAAACCCAACGCCCTCCCACCGCTCTATGCCTTGCCACCGCTCTCTCCCCACTCTGTGCCTCGCCATCGCTCTCTCCCAGCTATTTCTCGCCTCGCCGCCACCGCACCACCATGCCACCGCGTCGCCGGGAAACTTGGGGATACCACGGCATCCGCGTGCGCCCCTCCGGCGGCTTCTTTGCCGAGATCCGGTTCCGCGGGATGTGCCTCGGACTCGGCAATTTTGACACCGCCAACAAGGCTGCCCGCGCATACGACGCGGCGGCGTGGCGCCTCCGGTGGCCTCATAGAACATTGAACTTCCCCAACTTGCCGATGCGGGAGTGGGTGCAGGAGCTCGCGCCTCTGCCACGGCTTATCACCGACGAGGATCATCGCGACAACCGGTGGCGGGAGCACCATCTCAGCATCACCGAGATGGACAAGGAAGCCATGGCGCTGTGGCACCAACGCTTCCCGCAGGACATTATCACTGAGCGCGAGTTCTACGCGCAAAGGAGGGTGGAGAGGGATAAGAGGGGGGCTAGGAGCAGCGTCGCCCTAGGAATCCGACGACTATCGGTATCTTCACGTCTACGGTTAGACATGGAGGAGGACATCACCGAGGAGGAGTCGGACAACGAGGAGTAGTTGAATTATCTATTTTTTATCTATCCATGCTGAGAACTATCCTCTACTCTCTAGTCTCTCTACTTCTCGATCTCAGCACTATAAACACTTTTCTAAAGCGACGCGCGTTGCGTTTCAGTTGGAGATGCTCTAACATGGCAGACGCGTGCTTTAATCTTGCCCACAAGATGCGTGAGTATTACTAGTAGTATATTTTTCTTGCCATGTTGAGATTTTAAAACCACGAGCGCGAACATGCAGAGGAGCAATGAAGACCAAACACGGGATATTGGGGACATCTTCAAGGAGTGTGGCAAGTTAAAGAGGAGCTGCACCGAACATGTAAAACGAGCTTTGGTAAGTAACACCCTTTCAATTACTTTCGTTCATGTTTTTCGATGTGTATATGTTGTAGTTTCTGTTTCTCTTAAGCCTCGTGTTCTTCGATGTGTAATAAGAAGAGTCTTAATCGTCCTAATGCTTTCATTTTTAGCTTGATGTAGGAAGTGGGTGTTCTCACCTTGTAATATGTTTTTATATTTTTTTCCTTTTGAATTCACTTCTCCGAGTTCTGTTTATCTGGCTTCTACTAAATGGATCTGGGTTGCTCTGTGTATTGATCTAAAAAAGAAGTAACTTCATGTCAGGATGCAGTTCCTCTGAGGAGGGAAGTATGGTCAACCTCGAGATGATGTTTCCAAAATGAGTCCGGATTACACACAAGGTGCCAGTTCCCTAATGATGCTGGATTAGACACAAGGTGCAAATTCCAAGATGATGCTAGATTACACACAAGCCAGGTGGAGTCGTCAGCTATTTGTGTCCTCGTGGCTCTAGTAAAGGCTGAAAGAAAGCATGCAGCAGCCCTTGAGAATGTAGCAGAGTTCCTGAAGAAGCGAAAAGAGCAATCAGATGCTCTCTTCACCCAAGCCAAAGAAGAGATGGAAGAAGCAGAAATAAGCTAGCAGAGGCAGATCAGGCTAGGTGTCTCCTGCTATCTAAAACTATTGTCAAACCAAAATTTCCTTCATAATAGCTAGGTTCAAATGTTTATCCACTCAGCATGCCTGTTGTGATGTCCGTGCATCTACCGATGTGGCACAAAATATTTTTTCGGGTCATGTAATAACAACAATTACTTTCCAAACAATAACAGACGAATCATTGGACATGGTATAGTTCACGCGCAAGCCCGACATTCCTAGTTCAACTTCCACATCAAACTCATGTTCATAGATATCTGCACATTCATACATAATGTCCACAACCATGATTCACTCAAAGCCAAAAAAAATGTGAGGAGAGTTATAAATAAAGAAAAACCTCTAGTTCCTGCTACCAGTGCGAGCACAACAAGTCAAGACCATGCGTAATTAATTATATTTTGGTCATTTTTTGTGTTCTAAAATGCCAGCTGGCTCGCGGAAGGACGTGTTGCCGGCACACGCGCGCATTCGATGAAGGCAGGCGGGGCAGTTTGAAGCCGGTTGCATGCGGCGAGGAGGCATGTTCAACCGGGCCTGCAGCGAGTGGGGCCCTCTTGGCCAGCACGCCGGTTCAATGCGTGCGCTATGAGAGGTCGCGTCCGTGTCAGAGTAATCACTCCCTCTAGTCCTTTTTTGTTTGGGTATAACAAAATCTCGTTTTCCATTCAAATTTTACAAGTAAAATTCATGGACAAATTTTGGCCCAAAATACGATGGGGACTAGTAAACCAGAACGGAGGTAGTAGTTTTTTTAATCAAAGAAGGGTCTCCCCCTTCCGATTTTCATTACTAAAAACCAGCATCTAAATCTAAACCATTGTATTTGCCCTAGAAGTACCAGGTTCAACATCTCACAACATAAACCCATACAACCATATGCCAAGGAGGTACGTAGTAGTATGAATTCCATTTTCGCTCCATACCAATCGTTCTAAAAACTACTTAGTACTTATAACGCGCCATTGAAAATCGGAACTCTTAACCCCGCTAAAAAATGATATTTTAAACGTGGCTACTCGATCTGTGGCAACTCAAGATGGGAATGGGCTGCCCCAACCTGTCCTTGGACCTGGCCGTGTGGCCCCAAGGTCAACATGTGAGGCCATGGGTCAGCCCATTTCGTAAAAAAATTATGGCCTCATTGACCCGTTGGGTAAATGTGGCCAACCCAAAATCCAGTGAATTCACACTTGCTTTTCTGAAAAATGCCTATGTGTAGGACCTTGAGAAGAGGTGTCTAGAGGGGGGTGATTAGACACTAAGTACCAAAGTGGTAGTTTTTAAGGTTCTTTAAGTTTAAGTGGAGTTTAGGCACAATTTCAACATTCACAATACATATCAAGCAAGCATGCAAAGAGTATATGGGCAGCAGAAAGTAAAGCATGCAACTTGCAAGAAAGTAAAGGGAAGGGTTTGGAGGATTCAAACGCAATTGGAGACACGGATGTTTTTGGCGTGGTTCCGATAGGTGGTGCTATCGTACATCCACGTTGATGGAGACTTCAACCCACGAAGGGTAACACCTGCGCGAGTCCACGGAGGGCTCCACCCACGAAGGGTCCACGAAGAAGCAACCTTGTCAATCCCACCATGGCCGTCGCCCACGAAGGACTTGCCTCACTAGCGGTAGATCTTCACGAAGTAGGCGATCTCCTTGCCCTTACAAACTCCTTGGTTCAACTCCACAATCTTGTCGGAGGCTCCCAAGTGACACCTAGCCAATCTAGGAGACACCACTCTCCAAGAAGTAACAAATGGTGCGTTGATGATGAACTCCTTGCTCTTGTGCTTCAAATGATAGTCTCCCCAACACTCAACTCTCTCTCATAGGTTTTGGATCTGGTGGAAAGAAGATTTGAGTGGAAAGCAACTTGGGGAAGGCTAGAGATCAAGATTCATATGGTAGGAATGGAATATCTTGGCCTCAACACATGAGTAGGTAGTTCTCTCTCAGAAAATGTATGCTGGAAGTGTAGGTTCAGTCTGATGGCTCTCTCCACGAATGAAGAGGAGGTGGAGGGGTATATATAGCCTCCACACAAAATCTAACCGTTACACACAATCTACCAAACTCGGTGGGACCGAATCGTTAAACTCGGTCAGACCGATTAGCAAATAATGTGACCGTTAGGGTTTTCGGTGGGACCGAAATGCAACTCGGTGAGACCGATATGGTTAGGGTTAGGGCATAACGTAATCTCGGTAAGACCGATTACACAAACTCGGTGAGACCGATTTGGTAATAAGCTTTCCAGAGAGTTGGTCAGGCAAACTCGGTGGGACCGATTACTCGAACTCGGTGAGACCGATTTTGGTAATAAGTTTTCCAGAGAGTTTGCATTGTAATCTCGGTAGTACCGATTGCTCAAACTCGGTGAGACCGATTTGATAATGGACATACACAGAGAGATTACAATCCCATCTCGGTGAGACCGAGATCCCTATCGGTAAGACCGATTTGCTTAGGGTTTGTGGCAGTGGCTATGACTTTTGGAATCGGTGGCGCCGGATAGGAAGAATCGGTGTGACCGATTTTGGCTTTGGGTTTTAGGTCATTTGTGGAAGTGGGAAAGTAGCTGAGGGTTTTGGAGCATATCACTAAGCACATGAAGCAAGAGGCTCATTAAGCAACACCTCATCCCTCCTTGATAGTATTGGCTTTTCCTATAGACTCAATGTGATCTTGGACCACTAAAATGTAAAATGAAGAGTCTTGAGCTTGAAGCTTGAGCCAATCCTTTGTCCTTAGCATCTTGAAGGAGTTCCCACATCCTTTAGTCCATGCCACTCCATTGTTGAACTTATCTGAAATATACTAGATAAAAGTGTTAGTCCAACAAGAGATATGTTGACATTAATTACCAAAACCACCTAGGGAGCACTTGTGCTTTCAATCTCCCCCTTTTTGGTAATTGATGGCAACATACATCAAAGCTTTAGATAAAGATGTAAAGAGTAGCAAGTAAAGCTTTGGAAAGACATGTAACAAACATAGGCTCCCCCTACATGTATGCAATCATGTGAATATGGAATGTAGAAGCATGTGAGAGCATAAACATGATAGAGCAGGCAATGTGTTACATGTATCTTGGCCATATGCATCAGAGCAAAGAATGTTGAAGAAAATACCTTCATGCTCATGAGTTCTTCTTGCAAACAATATGTACATCAGCAAGAATTCCTCATACACATGATTGTGATGCATATACTTACCTTGTAGTCTTGAGTTGTCTTAGGATGAAATGAACCTGTGTAAACAAGGTTAGATAACACAGATACATCTACTAACCAGAGAAAGCAAGAAACCACAAGAATACCAAGACTGGGATGACATGTAGAGAGTAAGTACTAAGTACCACATTGAATTAGACATGTCCCCAAGAGTAAAGATATGCAATGAATTTAAGTGATCTCTTTCCCTTAGATGTCTTGCTCCCCCTGAATCTAACATGGGATACTGGGAGAAGATAGGGAACAGAAAATCAGAGCTTGAAAGAAAACAGAGCTGAAAGATATGAATGATGATCAGAGCTGATGCATGCTAATGCAAATAGGCACAACAGAACATATGAACATGTCTCTCCCCTCAAGAAGACATGTGAACATCTCTCCTCTTGAACACCAAGCATCTGGGATCCTTGAGAAATACTTTCTACTTAAGTATTCTCTCCCCCTGGAGATTTCTCTCTCCTTTTGAGGGTCTCTCTCCCCCTTAGGTCTCTCTCCCCCTTAAGAAGGAAGGTGATAAGCTTTGATGCTCTCTCTCTCTCTCCAAATGATAAGCTTTGATGTTCTCTCTCTCCCCCTTTGACATCAATTTCCAAGAAGGGTCTTCTGGAATCTGTCGAATGGGTTTGGTCCTTGAGACACAGAACAAAGCAAAGATAAAAATGTGATGCTTGTGGAGGACAAGATTCATTGAGTGGAGCTGGATCAGAAGAAACACAGAATTATGTGGCAAACTGTTTTTCCTGTTATGAAATCGGTGGCACCGAGAGGTATTCTTCGGTCGTACCGAAAAGATTCGGTTGGGCCAAAAATAACAAATCGGTGAAACCGAGTTCATCTCAGAGAAAACACTTGTCACCTCAGCTCACTAGACTAGTAAGATCTCACAAAGATTTGCAAGGAATTTACTGAAAGATGTGCAATGAATTGGAATGCAGAAAATGCAGAACAAACAGAAAGAAAGAAATCTAGATGAATTTTTTTTTGTTGAAAGGGGAAACAAATATGCATGAGACAAATGCAAAAACACAGAAAAGAGCACAAAAGAACTCCACCTAGAGATGGTCGGCGACAAAGTCACCTATGTTAGAGTATATTGACTTAGGAGTCAAGTGAGATCACTTGATCATAGGTCATACTCATCGTTTAAGCTCAAAATGGGGTTGCCATTTTTCGTTTAAGCATCTTGATGTATTCACATCTTGTCGAGTTGCTTTAGCTCATGACTTGGAGTAAAGCTTCTCTAAGATGGAATAACATACCTTGGTTGGTGGTGTTGTCCATGTAGTTGAACTTGTGTGGGTTGCTCAAGGTTGATGTAGCTCATCAAGAATTTGGAGCACCACTTGGAATTTTAGTCCATCTACCTACATGGGTTAGTTCTTGCAAGGAAGAGCACTTGTGTATCCAAAAATGACAATCATGAAGCTCAACATAGAATTTGTCAAAGGATATGTTTGAGTGGTTCGTGCTTCCTTGTCTTCAACCACCATAGTGTAGAGACTTGGTGATGTAGAGATTGCTCAAGATATGAGTAGATTACAATCTCATGGAATTTGATTCCACCAAGTACCTACATGGGTTAGATAACATGCAAGATACAAATATATCCAAGACATAAGATTTTCATCATAAGAGAAATATCAAGGATTAGTCATAAGCTCATGTCTTGCATGTATCCAATGGAGTTTCTACTCCAAGTTTGAAGCATCAATGATGTTCAATTCTCCTCTTAACCTGCAAAACACTTTCTCATCAAGAGGTTTAGTGAATATATCCGCTAATTGCTTTTCGGTGCGAACATGCTTAAGATCAATGTCACCCTTAGCAACATGATCTCGAATGAAATGATGACGAACTTCAATATGCTTAGTTCGAGAATGTTGCACAGGATTATGACCAATTTTGATAGCACTTTCATTGTCACAAAGCAATGGAACATGTCTCACATATATCCCATAATCTTTAAGAGTTTGGGTCATCCAAAGTAATTGAGCACAACATGAACCAGCGGCAATATATTCAGCTTCGGCAGTGGATAAGGATACCGAGTTTTGTTTCTTGGAGGACCAAGACACAAGAGATCTACCAAGAAATTGACAAGTACCCGAAGTGGACTTTCTATCAACCTTGTCTCCGGCATAGTCCGAGTCGGAATAGCCAACAAGATCGAAAGAGGCCCTCTTAGGATACCAAATGCCAAAGTTTGGTGTATGGATTAAGTATCTCACTATCCTTTTCACGGCCTTAAGATGACATTCCTTAGGAGCAGCTTGATATCGTGCACACATGCACACACTTAGCATGATATCGGGACGTGAAGCACATAGATATAACAATGAACCGATCATAGAGCGATAAACCTTTTGATCAACCGGTTCACCATCTTTGGTCAAGTCATTATGTCCACTAGTAGGCATGGGTGTAGACATACCTTTGCATTCTTGCATATTGAACTTCTTGAATAAGTCCTTGGTGTACTTCGTTTGAGAAACAAAGGTACCTTCCTTAGTTTGCTTGATTTGCAACCCAAGGAAGAATTTGAGTTCACTCATCATAGACATCTCAAACTTCTGCGACATTAGCTTCCCAAACTTTTCACTAAAATGAGGGTTAGTTGAACCAAATATGATATCATCAACATAAATTTGGCACACAAATAGTTCTCCATTAACCCTTTTAGTAAAAAGAGTAGAATCAATTTTCCCAATTTCAAAGCCTTTTTCAATAAGGAACTTGGTCAAGCATTTATACCAAGCTCTAGGAGCTTGTTTAAGACCATAAAGAGCTTTGTGAAGTTTGTAAACATGATTGGGTTTCTTAGGATTGACAAAGCCGGGAGGTTGCTTAACATAAACTTCCTCCTCTATTTCACCATTTAGAAAAGCACTTTTAATGTCCATTTGGTACAAGGTGATATCATGATGATTAGCATAGGCAAGTAAGATGCGAATGGACTCAAGTCTAGCAACGGGGGCGTAAGTCTCACCATAGTCCATACCTTCGACTTGTGTGTAGCCTTGGGCGACGAGACGTGCTTTGTTGCGAACTACTTGTCCATCTTCATCTTGCTTGTTGCGAAACACCCATTTGGTACCGATGACGTTGTGGTTGTTGTCGGGCTTCTCAACCAATGTCCAAACTTGATTCCTCTCAAAGTTATGTAGCTCTTCATGCATGGCATTTATCCAGTCCGGATCTTCCAATGCTTCTTCAACCTTCATAGGTTCAATGCTAGAGATGAAAGAATAGTTTTCACAAAAGTTAGCTAAACGAGTTTTAGAGCGAGTGATTCTCCCGGTTTGAATGTCATTGTAGATTTGCTCGACGGGATGATCTTTAGCAACTCTTGCTCGAACTCGTGAAAGCTTTTGCTTGGGTCTTCGTTGAACATCTTCTTCATCTTGTTCTTCTTCTTCTTGGCCTTCTTCATTGTTGGCATTGTCGTTTTCTTGTCGTGGTGGAGAAGGGGGTTGTTGTCGTTCATCTTGATGCACTTCCTCGTTTTCTTCATCTTGGTGTGTCCCGCTTGTGGATGCTTCCGTATCAACTCTTGGTTCACCTTGTTGTGAAGTTGAAGCTTCCACTTGGACGGACGAGGTACTCTCCTTCACCTCCGTTGGACGAACCTTGCCAATAGCCAAGTCTTGAATTGCTTCCGAAGGATCTTTGTCACCTACATCAATTGGCAATTGCTCTACTTGCGAGCCGTTAGATTCATCAAACTTCACATCTACCGTCTCTTCAACCTTTCGGGTGAAATTGTTGTAGACACGGTAAGTGTGAGAGTTTGAGCCATAACCCAGTAGGAAACCTTCATGAGACTTAGGAGCAAATTTAGAGCGACGATGCTTATCAAGAATGTAGCACTTTGAGCCGAATACTCGAAAGTATCCAACTTGGGGTTTGTTACCGGTGAGGAGCTCGTATGCCGTCTTGCCGAGTAGCTTGTGAAGATACAAGCGATTTGTTGCATGACAAGCTGTCTCAACCGCTTCTGCCCAAAAGTGCTTCGGCGTCTTGTACTCATCAAGCATCGTTCTCGCCATTTCGATGAGCGTCCGGTTCTTCCTCTCAACAACTCCGTTTTGTTGAGGTGTGTACGTAGCCGAGAACTCGTGTGAAATCCCTTCTTCGTCAAGAAAGGTGTCCACATTTGCGTTCTTGAACTCCGTTCCGTTGTCGCTGCGAACCTTCTTGATCTTCACTTCAAATTGATTTTGGGCCTTCCTAGCGAAGTTTTTGAAGATCTTTTGGACCTGCGATTTATCATCGAGAAAGAACACCCACGTAAATCTTGAAAAATCATCAACTATAACTAGACCAAAAGAATTTCCACCGAGACTCTTGTAAGAGTTGGGACCAAAGAGATCCATGTGAAGTAGCTCGAGTGGCCTCCTTGTAGTCATGATGTTCTTCACGGGATGCCTTCCTCCAACCTGTTTACCTGCCTGACAAGCGCTGCAAAGTCTATCCTTATCAAATATGACATCGTTAACTCCAAGGATATGATTTCCTTTAATAAGCTTGTCAAGGTTTCGCATACCAACATGACCTAAGTCGTCTATGCCATAACCAACCTTTTGAGGATTTAGCAATGAAGCAAGTTTTAGGTTGAGCCTTTTTAGTGAAATCAACAATGTATAGATCACCTCTACGCACACCGGTAAAGACCATTTTATGATTATCTCGACGAAACACTTGGCAATCTACTTCAGTAAATAGAACATTGAAACCGAAATCAGCAAGTCTAGATACTGAAAGTAAGTTGTAACCAAGAGATTCAACGAGCATGACATTTTGTATGGAGCTATCATGTGATATGGCCACCTTACCGAGGCCAACCACCTTACCCTTTGAGTTGTCACCGAAAGTGACATACTTTCGAGGACTATCATTATCAGCAAGCTCACGGAACATGTCTTTATCTCCGGTCATGTGATCGGTACATCCACTATCAAGAACCCATTCCTTTCCTCCTGACATATATCCCCGAAGATTTGCCATAAGACCAAAATGTCTCATTGCATCATCAAGATCGAAGTCACTATCATCATCCTCATCATAGTATCCATGTTCAACATCGTCATGTGGTGGATCAAGTCCTAGAGAGGGTGATTCATTAGAATGAGTTTGAATAATCTTGCTTATGAATTTTTATAGCTTCGGAAATAATATCACTAATAATACCAACATTTCCTTTGGCACGCATAAGGTTTGTAAGCTCAAATAGACGATCACCAAACATAGGATCACTAGTATTCATCTTACTCAAGGCAATAGACTTATGGAGAATTTCATCAAGATTTTTCAAGGAATAATCTGGAAATCGTTCCTCAAGAAATTTCCATATGGTGTAGGCACACTTAAAAGTAGGCAAACATCCAATCAAGTTTCTAGGCAATCCTCTAATGATAAGTTCGGCAGTTCTAAGATTCCTAATCATGTCAATTGACTCATCATGGGTAGGATGCATAGGATCAACATAAGGTGCACAAGGGCTAGCAATGTACTTGTTAAAATGATATTGATTGAAAATAACAAGCATCTCATTTTTCCACTCATGAAAATACTCTCCATCAAGAATAGGCACTCTATGTCTAAGACTCCCAATAGTAGACTCATCCATCTTCCTCCAATGGTGATTAAACCAAAGCAATGGAGACCAATGCTCTGATACCACTTGTAGGACCTTGAGAAGAGGTGTCTAGAGGGGGGGTGATTAGACACTAAGTACCAAAGTTGCAGTTTTTAAGTTTCTTTAAGTTTAAGTGGAGTTTAGGCACAATTTCAACATTCACAATACATATCAAGCAAGCATGCAAAGAGTATATGAGCAGCGGAAAGTAAAGCATGCAACTTGCAAGAAAGTAAAGGGAAGGGTTTGGAGGATTCAAACGCAATTGGAGACACGGATGTTTTTGGCGTGGTTCCGATAGGTGGTGCTATCGTACATCCACGTTGATGGAGACTTCAACCCACGAAGGGTAACGGCTGCGCGAGTCCACGGAGGGCTCCACCCACGAAGGGTCCACGAAGAAGCAACCTTGTCTATCCCACCATGGCCGTCGCCCACGAAGGACTTGCCTCACTAGCGGTAGATCTTCACGAAGTAGGCGATCTCCTTGCCCTTACAAACTCCTTGGTTCAACTCCACAATCTTGTCGGAGGCTCCCAAGTGACACCTAGCCAATCTAGGAGACACCACTCTCCAAGAAGTAACAAATGGTGCGTTGATGATGAACTCCTTGCTCTTGTGCTTCAAATGATAGTCTCCCCAACACTCAACTCTCTCTCATAGGTTTTGGATCTGGTGGAAAGAAGATTTGAGTGGAAAGCAACTTGGGGAAGGCTAGAGATCAAGATTCATATGGTAGGAATGGAATATCTTGGCCTCAACACATGAGTAGGTAGTTCTCTCTCAGAAAATGTATGCTGGAAGTGTAGGTTCGTTCTGATGGCTCTCTCCACGAATGAAGAGGAGGTGGAGGGGTATATATAGCCTCCACACAAAATCTAACCGTCACACACAATCTACCAAACTCGGTGGGACTGAATCGTTAAACTCGGTCAGACCGATTTAGCAAATAATGTGACCGTTAGGGTTTTCGGTGGGACCGAAATGCAACTCGGTGAGACCGATTCGGTTAGGGTTAGGGCATAACGTAATCTCGGTAAGACCGATTACACAAACTCGGTGAGACCGATTTTGGTAATAAGCTTTCCAGAGAGTTGGTCAGGCAAACTCGGTGGGACCGATTACTCGAACTCGGTGAGACCGATTTTGGTAATAAATTTTCCAGAGAGTTTGCATTGTAATCTCGGTAGTACCGATTGCTCAAACTCGGTGAGACCGATTTTGATAATGGACATACACAGAGAGATTACAATCCCATCTCGGTGAGACCGAGATCCCTATCGGTAAGACCGATTTGCTTAGGGTTTGTGGCAGTGGCTATGACTTTTGGAATCGGTGGCGCCGGATAGAAAGAATCGGTGTGGCCGATTTTGACTTTGGGTTTTAGGTCATTTGTGGAAGTGGGAAAGTAGCTGAGGGTTTTGGAGCATATCACTAAGCACATGAAGCAAGAGGCTCATTAAGCAACACCTCATCCCTCCTTGATAGTATTGGCTTTTCCTATAGACTCAATGTGATCTTGGACCACTAAAAGTGTAAAAAGAAGAGTCTTGAGCTTGAAGCTTGAGCCAATCCTTTGTCCTTGGCATCTTGAAGAAGTTCCCAAATCCTTTAGTCCATGCCACTCCATTGTTGAACTTATCTGAAATATACTAGATAAAAGTGTTAGTCCAACAAGAGATATGTTGACATTAATTACCAAAACCACCTAGGGAGCACTTGTGCTTTCACTATGGTACACCACCAAATAGCAAGACGTGGTTTTTGCCAACACCAAAAAAATTCCATGTCTGCAGTCTACAAGATTGACATAAACTCCTATACATATACACACCGAAACTACTGCAGAGCTAACACTGAAACTATAGAAATCTCACCTATACGTACTGGAACTCCAGAATCATCATACACACTGAAACTGCAACTGGATCTAGACTGAATTCTGCAGTACCATAGTTTATAGAATCTACTACACTGAAGCTCCTACTATAGAATTTACACATATACGCACTGACCAAGAACCAAAAGAGGATGATCTAGTCTGATATGCTCTTGGCTGGCAGTTGCACTGGGAAGGGGAGGAAGCCGTCAAGTGAGCACAATCTAGAGACCGCGAAGGCTAGCGTGTGGCGAGCTGGACAGTTGGACGGCTACCGGGACGGCGAGCTCGACGGCATCGGGAACGCAGGACGACAAGCTCGACAACGACCGAGACTGCATGACAGTGAGCTCAACGGCGACTGAACGAAGAACGGGATTGCACCAGGAGACCAGGACTGGGAGTAAAGAAGACGGCGGCAAAGATGCTCGGGCCAGCCAGCGGTGGTAGAGATGCTCAGGGGCGGCCATCAGCGACCGACTGGGTCGACCCGTCTGATCCATCGGGTCACGCAGTGCCGGCTCCATTGACCCGTTTATCACTTAGGGCCAACCCATTTGGCCCATTGGCCTCGACTTTTTGGGCCGGGCCAGTGACCCGGCGGGCCGACCTGGCCCATTCCCATCTTGAGTGGCAACTGGCAAGCCACCGCCTCCATGTCGTTCACCTGTGGTCCCAACCATCAACTCCTACGGATCAAATTATCATGCGAGCTGACTATTCCTACAAAGGTACCCGCAGATGCAGCAATCGTGCACCTATGGTTTTAGGGTTTATTTGTTAATGTTGCCTTTATGTAACACTCATGTGTGCGAGACAGCGAGAGACTGACTGCGTCGTGCGCCTCTTCTCTTCGTATATGTACTCCACCGTTTGTCTGGTGTCCAGAAAATTATAATAACTACTAGCAATGTGTCAATGCGTTGCCACACGATCAAAGTATATTAATACATATTTACCGATTCGATAGAAAAAAGTCTAGTTTTGAAATACGTATATCACTAAAAATATGTTATGTTTCACTCAAAATATATTCCTTTGGCGGTTTTGATGAGATAAGGGAGGAATGTTGTTGGTTTCAAGATTCGAGAAGTGGTATATGTCTAATTTCTACTCTTACTAGCAAGATGCCCGTGTGTTGCACGGAACATCAAGATCTTGTGGGAGAAAAGGATGAACGAGGGAAGGCCTTATCTGCAAATGTGGAGAGGAGTGCGGGTAAATTGCCATAGTTTCCTTCCTATCCGTCAGATATAAATCGGACGACCTGCATTGCAGGATGGTAGGCCCACCATCATCACCAACTCTGTTTTTTATCCCTACTCTTATAAAAAGCATAGTCGATGATGATCGTGTGCCTTCCATCCTGCAATATAGGCCGTCCGATCTATATCTTACGGATAGGAAGGAAACTATGTCAATTTTGCAAAAGATACCACACCCCTCTCCACATTTGCAAATAAGGCCTTCCCTCTTTCATCCTTTTCTCCCACAATATAAACTACTCATACAAATGCATCTTGATGTTCCGTTCAACGCATGGGCATCTTGCTAGTTGTTGCAAAAAGCCCATGTCTTTGAGAGAGAGAGAGAGAGAGGGAGAGAGGAGGAGACAGAGTGCATGTGTGACAAAGACACAAAGAGTGTGTGTGCGAGAGGTATTAGCTTAACATGAGGCGATAGTGTGTGTGTACACGATCGAGAGGGCGTGTCTCAAGAAGGGAAGAAAAATCTACATAGATACAAGGAGCGGGAGAGAGAAATGTATACGATAATGGAAGCACGAGTGTGTGGGTGTATAAACCTATCTAGAGGCTAGTCAATAAATGTTTTTGAGAGAAATACGAGTCGGGGGGGGGCGAAAGCGAGAGTTTTGTGTGTATGAGAGAGAGACGGTTGTCGGGAAGGGGAGTGGAGCAGGAGTTGTGTGTGTGTGTGAGAGAGAGAGAGGGGGGAGTTTGTTTGATCGATGAACAAATGAATAATGTTAGTTTGGGATGGAGACGAAAAGGAGACCGCAACAAATGTTGTGTCTAGAAGAGAGAGAGAGAGTAATTTTAGTGGTATGAGTCATATCTAGAGACATATAGGGTGTGTGAGAGAATCCCATAGAGAGAAAGACAAAGTGAAAGACGAGTGGAGACTGTGTGTGTGGCGGTGAAAAAGAAAGCTTAGGTACCTAGTGATACCAGAGAATAGTAGAGACGTGAGATATAATGAAAACTGTGTAATGTATAATGATAGGGAGAGTGTGACACTTCTCAAGGGAGACGTCGAGAGACCATGTTTGCGAGGATAGGAGGAACATGAAGTGAGCGTGCGGGTGAGCTGGAGAAAAGAGAGTGATAGCTACATGAAGAGCATGCATGCGAGAGAGATGGGCGTGAAAGGAGTGAACATAAAAGGGATTCAAATATTTGAATTCGATATGATGATACATGTAATCCATACTCGAACCAAAATTGATCTATCAAACATGCATACTCATATGAATTCACGCGCATCTATGTTATTTAATATGTAGATATTACTGATCCATACATTTTAGTAGAACATAATTTGGTTTAAATTTTTTGAATTCAACCTTACGATTTTGAGACCATTGTATTTGTAAATCATATTATACATATAAAGGAGCATAATTCTTTGTTGTGCTTTCAAAAGTATATATATAAAAATGATGTATATAGAATTTTATTCCAATCGAAAATGGATCCCGCCCGAAAAAAATTAGAATACAAACGGGATTCGAAATGAGTTGGCACGGTAAACGTGCACTTTGCAAAATTTGAATGAAGCGGGAAAAGTTGCAGTAACCGCCCGAAACCAAAATCTGCGAGATGGAAATTACTACTGCCTATCCCTGCCACGCAAAGCCTATCTGCTCGATTTCTATAGGTTTCGATAGGGTAGGTTTGTAATTTCGCTCAAACGTGACATAACCGCCTCTCACCCGGATTCATACACGGTGGGTGCCAAAACACAGTGTGTCCTCGGCCAAAATCGACTCCCTCCCCGATTCATACACGGTGGGCGCCAAAAACAAACTCTCGTCAGCAAATATTCGGTGTATGCGAGATTACCGTCCTATCCCCAACCGACTAATATTGCTGTGATGTAGGAAATTTGAAACGGGGGCTAAGTTTGTAAATTTCCTCGCATTTGAGACAAGCGCGTCCTGAATACATGGTTCCCCCCTTCCTCTCTACCTCCCTTTCCCCATTCGTACTCCGTGGGTGCCAAAATACCCTCTCCACCCTAGCCTCCTCCGTCTTCCACCCCATCCACCGCCGTCCTCCTCCACCATGCCGGAGCTGATACCCCGACGCTGCCGTCCATTACAAGAGATCGACCTCTCTCATCCACGACTTCGGACAGGGATCCTTGCATCCCGTTCTCTCGCTTCATCCCCACCGTCGTCCACCTTGCCGGCGCCGCTCCTACGACCGTCTCGTCCACCGCGCCCTGCCGCCACCGTCTACCCTCCTAGATCTACTTCCACGCTGCCGACAGCCATCGCTACTGCAGCACCGTCAAATTCTCAGCAGATGCATACACGGCGCCGCACCAGAGGCGGTACTCTTTCGTATCTGCTCAACTTATTCATCGCAGCAAGAAAATAGATAGCCACTACTTTACTCTGATTTCTTGTCCATCACTTACTTGCTAGTTGAAAGCAAACATTGGTTGCGAAGTTGCCTTTGTCCGGTTTGCACCTTCAGATCCGCCATGGCATGCTCAACACTATACTCCCAATGCTTATGGTTTTCCCCTTTTATATTCCACACTAGTTAAATCACAGTAGACTAAATTTCAAAATTGGGTCAGTCGATTTTTCAGATCTCGTCGGAGTTCGCCGGTGCGAACGAAGGGGCTCGGATGGGGACGGTGGTTGTTGGTGGGGGGGGGGGTGTGGCCTCACCGAACGAAGAAAACTCGACGCGGGTGGGGTGGGGGTGGGGGGCTGGGGTGGCAGAGGAACACAGGCGATGGGGGCCGGTGGTCCGGCCGGCGGCCCGTGCGGTGTTCTGTATGGGAAGAATCAGAGACGAGGAAGAAGAAGGGTTAGGAGACATAGGATCTTCATTCAACCGCCTGAAATGGTCGAGAGACAGCAGGGAGTTGCATTCTTAATGCGCTCTGGTTCATCATGTGTGGGCACTGCGCAACGAACATTTTATTATCCAAAATCTTCTTGCTCTTCTTTACCATGTTCCTCTTCCATTCTTCTTTAATAAGTACTCTCTCCGTTCCTAAATACAAGTCTTTGTATAGATTCCACCATGGACTACATATGGAGCAAAATGAGTGAATCTACACTCTAAAATGTATCTGGATACATCTGTATGTGATCCATAGTGGAAATCTCTACCAAGACTTATATTTTGGAACGGAGGGAGTATGATAGTAGTACAGTATGTTCCTTGTAGTGAAGATGAGCAAGGACATTTGCAGTGTAGAGGTCTATACGGTCGGTTGTGATTGAGCCTCTTTGATTCGTAGGATTTTGTAAACATAGGAATATGATTTGTAGTGGCCTGCCCACTTGAATCCTATAAGAATAGCAAGGAAATGCGGGGAGCTGTGTCACCTTTGAGAGTTACACTGATATTAACAGTACCGCACCTTCAGTGGAAGAGAACTGGTATCTGAAGCCTTTCTAGCCGTACCGGCAATACTAGCACATATATTCCAGCAAGTTCCACTTTGCTGATTTTACTCTGATGCTTACGGTTATCCCGTTATATCCACACTATGATCCGTGTAGCTGCTTTGTGCTGCACTAGCAGCAGTCCACTCTTGAAGCTAAACACTGCAATGACTTACAAAATTGGCACCAAGGCATTGAGTGCCATTCTGGATGCAATGAAACTCATATGCTCCCCACCTGTTGATTCTTGTTTAGAATATGATCCTAATGACTATTCTAACCTCGAGGAGTCAAAGGCAGATGGCATGTCCTGTTCACCCATCTAGGTGCCTGTTCTAATTTGGCAAGGTTTTATTGATCGCGCATATTTTGCATATGTTGTCTTGCATTTCTTCTACTTTGTTGCACCGCCATATGCTTAGTTTACTCATCATATCTGTCGAGATGACATGCCCATCCATTATCAATACATATTCCATCTATCATCATACCATGTTTTCCCACTCAAATGTTGTTCTTGTGCATCAGACATCAAAAAGGAAGAGGGTGATTGCTGAACCTGAAGGAGCACCAGCAAAGTCCTTGAAAAACATGGTGGTGCCGGAGAAATCAAACATCACCCCTTTTATATTGGTTGTACAACCAGTGACACAAAACGTAGGACCGACTCCAGCAGACTATACCCATACTTCACTGGCCACACCACTAGCCCCACCACACAGGACCTGCACTCCAGCAAAATGTATACCGATTTCAGTTGCCATAGCACCAGCTGTACCACAGAAAAATACCACTCCAGCAAAAAGTACAGCAAGTCCACCGGCCGAAGACCTATCCCAACTATAGAGACGGCCAATTCCTGCAGATTGGAACCCCATTCCAGTTATTCCCAGTTTAAAAGATAATGATTTCAATGTTGTTACAGACTACGTGCATATATTCCCATCATGGGAAGATTATAGTGAAGACAAACACCATTTTCACATCTTCCTGTCCAACTTACGTGTAAGTGCTATTATTCATGGTTATTATTTTCTTGTTTTCTGCTGATTGAACACATCAATGATTTACATTACATTGTTGTAAGTAGGCGAGGGTCAATCTGGATAGTCATGATGAGCAAAGCTTGCTTGTGCTTTTCAATGAAGCATTGCAGCAGCAACGGTGTTACCTGAGGAAATCACACTTTGATGGCAAGTCTATAAACGAATTTTCGGTGAAGTCTCCCGTGCTAAATTTAGAAGATATTGAATGGAAAAACCTTGTTATGCACTGGTCTCGTTCCCAGGATGAGGTACTGTCTATGAAATCACATGACAATTTGAACTTCTACTTTTCCGCATGTGCCTCACGGATCTTTTTTGCAGGAAATCTGCTCGAAGAAGAATTCTGGTTCGAAAAGAACGGCACGATATCGCAAATATGCTGCCCGCTGCTTTGCTCTTGTTAGTACCTGTTGTCCTGTATCACTGTACTTGCATACATACTTGGTTCATTATGTGACAGCAGTATCCATGATAGCTTGCTTATCAATTGTTCGCTCCAAATTATCTGATCTGTATGAATGGTCACATTAGTGTAGAATATATCCAATGCCAATGAATTTTTTTAGCTCTGCATTGTTCTTGTAAGTACATGTTGTCCTTTATCAGTGTACTTATATTGACAGGTAGTTGTTCATGTACCATCACTCTGCAGCTTATTTTCCTTTGCCCTCCATTTTATACACATCAGATCTATTTTTACTCTTACCATAAGGTTGGATAACACCGATGGTACTGAAGAAGTTTAGCTGTGCATTGCTCTTGGCCGTACCTTTTGCCTGTATCGCTGCACTTACATTTATAGCTACTTGGTTATGTAGCATCACTCTTCATCTTATCTTAAATATTCTCCATTTTTTCTTATATTATCACATCTATATTTACTCTTAACAAAATGTAGAATAAAGGCAATGCTTATGAAGAAGATTCTGTGGTAAACTTCTTGAATTGCCCCCCCATCAGCATGCACAAGGGCTTTATAGAGCCTGTCTTCACCAATAATGTAAGTTTGTCCTTCTCAAGTCTTCAAACTTTGTTGTGTATATTTGGTTAGGCATGACTGCAATAGCTGTTTATTTTTGGTGTTTGCATCAAATTGCATGTTGAAAGTTTATTATGTAGTTCATAAACAAAAGTTTGTCCTTCTCAATTTAAGTTTTCAGTTGTACAACCAAGTTCCTTCTTCATACCATGTAAATTAAACTATACAGAGCAAGTGATCTTCTTTTGCACTGCATGTATGCTTCTGTTCTTGATCAGTAATCTAGTGGTGTGGTGAACCTACCCACTATAGCACAATGTCATATTCTGCAATGTCTTAACTATGAACAATGTCATATCATTCTACTATTGTTTAAACTGTTTCTTTATTTGCCAATCTGAAATGGGATAAATTGACAACACACTAACCATTGATACTTATGAGTTCTTGATCTGTAATCCATTGGTGTCGTGAAGCTGCCAACTCCTTCACAATGTCATTTCCTGCCATGTCTTGACCTGAACAATACCATATTGTGTTAATGCAATTTTAAACTGTGTCACTTTATTCGTCAATAAGAAATGTGATGAATTGTTAGCACTGATACTGTTATGTGCAAAACCTGTCATTTGTCTGCTTATTTATCTTTCAGAGTGAGGAGGATATAAGTGTTAAACAAGCGCAGTCTCATCAGCTTGCTCAGCTGCTTGCGCTGCAGCTCCCCAGCAGGGCTAACCTTTCTTGAACTCTATTGAAGTGCTGTCGGTTTTGTATATTATTTTGTCAGCGTGTTTATTTGCACTGGTGGCGATCTTTGATGCCCAGTGTATGTAATCTGCTGTCTGCTTGTGCTTTATTATCATAGTGGTGAACTTTGATGCCTAGTGGATGTAATATGTTGTAATTTCTTTGTTGTATAGTCTAGGTTTTTTCTTATTCACGATGCTGCAGTTATTTTACTATATATATATATCCTGTCTTTGCAGTAAACCGGCGAAACCGTAAAATTACGGTACATAATCGGGCCGTCATGCAATCATGATGTATGATCCGCATCATGGGCCCCGTCATCTTGGTACGTTAAAAGGCCTAAATGTAAACTGACCCACTAGTAGATTCGGGCCTTTAATAGGCCGAGGAAATCACCGGCCCTCTTTTCGCAAGAAAACTCAATGGGCTTTTAGGAGGCTGAGAAGTAGGTTGGGCCTTAAACGTGCTGAACAGCTCACGGGCCGGCAGCAGCCCGAAATGGACCCCGACCCATGATTGTGCGAATCAAATCACGGGATTTTAACAGGCTAAAATTGTCTCGGTCCTTGTTTGGCCCAATCAGATTATCGACTGCGAGCAGACCGGATGCAAATCGGGCCATAGTTAGGCCCAACTATATGATGGGCTTTTAACAAGCCAAAATTAATATAGGGCCGAAATGTTAAATGAGCCCTTAACAGACCGAAACTAATATCAGGCCGAATTACTAAATGGGCCTTTAGCAAGTGAGCCCAAAAGCATAGCGTCCAGTTGATGGGCCGAATCTGATATGGGCCATAATTTAGCCCAAAGCCTCTTAAAGGGCCGGACCTGATCTGGGTCGTAATTTGGCCCAGAACATGGTAGGCTTTTAACGCGCATGATCTCATATGGGCCATTATTAGGCCCGAAACGTGGCAGGCCATTAATGGACCGGATCAAATATGGGCCGGCATTTGGCCCAAAACATGGCAGCCAGTTAATGGGCTGACCTACTAGGGTCCTCAAAATCTTGTGGGCCTATAGCTGGGCCGGCCCATTAATGTCGGCGAGATCTTGTGGGCCTTTAGCTGGGCCGTCCCATTATGATCCGCAAAAATCTTGTGGGCCTTTACCTGGGCCGGCCCATTATGGCCCATAAAAATATTGTGGGCCTTTACCTGGGCCGGCCCATTATGGCCTGCAAAATCTTGTGGGCCTTTAGCTAGGCCAGCCATTATGGCCCGCAAAATCTCGTGGGCCTTTAGCTGGGCCGATACATTATGGTCCGCAAAATCTTGTGGGCCTTTAGTTGGGCCGACCCATTTATATTTTATGGGCCACTTTTGGGCCGGTCCACGTGTCAACATATCATAGGCACATCTCGCCCATTGGATGAGTGACACCTATCCCAACAGTGAGCCGACACGTGTTTCCTCCAGCCAATGACGATTTTACACGTGGAAAATCCCCATTGGTCCGGGCTGTTAACGGGTTATCGGATCCAAAACCAGACCCGATAGCTTAACGGCGTTCCATTACGGTGGATGCCACATGCCGGTCACCCCGAAAGCACTTCTGTGACACGCGATTTATCGTCATGGAAGTGGACACTTCCGTGATGATAATTTTGGTAATGTCATGGAACACTTCTACGACGGCACAGGTATGACTATCTTGATTCCGTCATAAAATCATCATGGATGTACATGCATGACAAAAACGCGACCTACTGTGACAAACACGTATCATCACGGAAGTGTATTTTTTTGTAGTGCTTGATCAGTGATTTTTGCACCGCTAGGCCACCGTGCGATGAGATGCTTCAAGTGCCTGCAATACTTGGAGATGACCTCTTGGATGGTGTACCATTGATGGTTGAGGTACTTCCACTCACGGTTGCGGATCAACGCGTCGAAGTAGGGCGTGAAATGCTTGTGCTCATGGAACCATATGTGAATGTTCCTCCAAAAGGTTGTTGCCTTTTGCTCCGTGTCATGGACATGATCGAGGCTAGCGGCCAACCATGCATCGCATAACAATTCGTCCTCTCGCATGCTGAAGCTTTCTCCTCTACTCTTCTTCTTCGAATCACCGATTGTATCATCATCGTTGTTGTCCTCCTCCTCCCCCCTCCAGATGCTGCTCTCTAGCGGCCCAATGTTGTTGTTGTGTGCCATCGCCAGTCTAGGTGTACAACTAATGCGTGGCCGTCTGGGTGCAAGACTGCTGCTGCTTGTAGTTGCTAGACTGGGTGGGATCCGAGTCTTCCACCTGCCCGTCCTCATAGCTCCCTCATCCTCTCTCGCCCCCATCGTGGATGATATCGAGCATCTCCTTGTCCGCATCGTACGTTGTCTCCCCCACTCTCGGCATTGCAGCAAACAACACGCGGGCTCCCATCTACTCTCCACCTGCCATCCTTGCCTGGACGAGCGGCTGCAAAGAATACTCGGAGAAGAGTAGCGTTGTGTTAACATCGATGATGTAAGGAACCATACCGATGGGATTTGCGAGCTGCTTGGCGGCGTAGTAGTACGGAGGCTTATAAGGCTCCGGCCGTGGCACCGTGAGTAGTGTGGGTTGCAGCATGTGCCACGACCTCGTTGACCGCCTCATCCGCCACGATCATTGCCACCACTAGGCACACCGGCAGCTAGACGCTTCCTCGTCTTCTCCTCATTTGTGGCCTTCGTTTTGACACAACAATTTTGCCGCATCTCCGAGATGATCTTCCGGACGAGCGTGATGCTCAGATCCTCCGGCATCTCTGTCGCCTCCATCTTCGATAGGTTCTTCGACGGTTCCATGCATCGGCGGCCGAGGGAAGGAGAGGGTGGGAAAAATGAGCGGGAATTGGGCGGAGAGCGGCAGGGAGTGGAAGAACAGAGTGGGGGATTTTGGCACGGAAACAATGCGGGATGCTACAAAAGGGTGGGCTCGGCCCTCCTTTTGGGTGGGCCAGGGGGCGGAGAGCGACCTTTCGCGTGTATAGACTCCCGCAAAACTCCCCCACGTTTGTCTTTGATTCGTGGGAGAAATCACATCAGGACCGCTCTGTGGACTGATAAAGATCGGCTTTGGATTGCTTTCGCGGTCCGGACAGCCCGGTCTGGATGGTTGCGGGAGGTTTATGGGTCCGTGTTGGAGATGCTCTTGTAGTCTCTTAATAGAAGATTTTTTCCTTATTTTTTTTAAATTACAATAAAAATGGTTGCATGTACACATCGATGAAAAAAGGCCAGATGCATTTTTCGCTCTTTGAAGAAAAAACAAATCAAAAATACATCCTGATAGACGTATCATGAGGAAATCCAAGAATGGCAAGTTACATCACCACAGTGGCTACAACACCTACATGCATATGTTGGGGAACGTTGCAGAAAATAAAATTTTTCTAGGCTTCACCAAGATCAATCTATGGAGCCATCTAGCAATGAGAGAGAGGAGTGCATCTACATACCCTTGTAGATCGCGCGCGGAAGCGTTCAAGAGAACGGGGTTGAGGGAGTCGTACTCGTCGTGATCCAAATCACCGGAGATCCTAGCGCCGAACGGACGGCACCTCCGCATTCAATACACGTACGGTTGGGAAGACATCTCCTCCTTCTTGATCCAGCAAGGGGGAAGGAGAGGTTGATGGAGATCCAGCAGCACAACGGCGTGGTGGTGGATGCAGCAGCGATCTCGGCAGGGCTTCGCCAAGCACAGCGAGAGGGAGAGGTGTCACGGGAGGGAGAGGGAGGCGCCAGGGGCTAGGGTGTGCAGCCCTCCCTCCCTCCTCTTTATATAGGGGTCCAGGGGGGTGCCGGCCCCTCTAGATCCCATCTAGAAGGGGGGTGGCGGCCAAGGGGGGTGGCTTGCCCCCCAAGCCAAGTGGGTGCGCCCCCCACCCCTAGGGTTTCCAATCCTAGGCATAGTGGGGCCCAAGGGGGGGCGCACCAACCCACCAGGGGATGGTTCCCCTCCTACTTCAGCCCACTGGGCCCTCCGAGATAGGTGGCCCCACCCGGTGGACCCCCGGGACCCTTTCGGTGGTCCCGGTACAATACCGGTGCCCCCCAAACTTTCCCGATGGCCGAAACTGAACTTCCTATATATAAATCTTCACCTCCGGACCATTCCAGAACTCCTCGTGACGTCCGGGATCTCATCCGGGACTCCGAACAACTTTCGGGTTACTGCATACTAATACCTAAACAACCCTAGCATCACCAAACCTTAAGTGTGTAGACCCTACTGGTTCGGGAGACATGTAGACATGAACGAGACGCCTCTCCGGTCAATAACCAACAGCATGATCTGGATACCCATGTTGGCTCCCACATACTCCTCGATGATCTCATCGGATGAACCACGATGTCGAGGATTCAATCAATCCCGTATACAATTCCCTTTGTCAATCGGTACGTTACTTGCCCGAGTTTCGATCATCGGTATCCAATACCTCGTTTAATCTCGTTACCGGCAAGTCACTTTACTCGTACCGTAATGCATGATCCCGTGACCAGACACTTAGTCACGTTGAGCTCATTATGATGATGCATTATCGAGTGGGCCCAGAGATACCTCTCCGTCATACGGAGTGACAAATCCCAGTCTCGATTCGTGCCAACCCAATATACACTTTCGGAGATACCCGTAGTGCACCTTTATAGTCACCCAGTTATGTTGTGACGTTTGGCACACCCAAAGCACTCCTACGGTATCCGGGAGTTGCACAATCTCATGGTCTAAGGAAATGATACTTGACATTTTGAAAAGCTCTAGTGAAACAAACTACATGATCTTGTGCTATGCTTAGGATTGGGTCTTGTCCATCACATCATTCTCCTAATGATGTGATCCCATTATCAATGACATCTAGTGTCCATAGTTAGGAAACCATGACTATCTGTTGATCAACGAGCTAGTCAACTAGAGGCTCACTAGGGACTGTTGTGGTCTATATATTCACACATGTATTATGATTTCTGGATAACACAATTATAGCATGAACAATAGATAATTATCATGAACAAGGAAATACAATAATAACCATTTTATTATTGCCTCTAGGGCATATTTCCAACAGTCTCCCACTTGCACTAGAGTCAATAATCTAGTTACATTGTGATGAATCGAACACCCATAGTGTTCTGGTGTTGATCATGTTTTGCTCTAGGGAGAGGTTTAGTCAACGGATCTGCTACATTCAGGTCCGTATGTACTTTACAAATATCTATGTCTCCATCTTGAACATTTTCACGAATGGAGTTGAAGCGACGCTTGATGTGCCTGGTCTTCTTGTGAAACCCGGGGTCCTTGGCAAGTGCAATAGCTCCAGTGTTGTCACAGAAGAGTGTGATCGGCCCCGACGCATTGGGTAAGACTCCTAGGTCGGTGATGAACTCCTTCACCCAGATTGCTTCATGCGCTGCCTCCGAGGCTGCCATGTACTCTGCTTCACATGTAGATCCTGCCACGACGCTTTGTTTGCAACTGCACCAGCTTACTGCCCCACCATTCAAAAAATACACATATCCGGTTTGTGACTTAGAGTCATCCAGATCTGTGTCGAAGCTAGCGTCGACGTAACCCTTTACGACGAGCTCTTCGTCACCTCCATATACGAGAAACATATCCTTAGTCCTTTTCAAGTACTTCAGGATGTTCTTGACCGCTGTCCAGTGTTCCATGCCGGGATTACTTTAGTACCTTCCTACCAAACTTACGGCAAGGTTTACATCAGGTCTGGTACACGTCATGGCATACATGATAGACCCTATGGCTGAGGCATAGGGGACGACACTCATCTTTTCTCTATCTTCTGCCATGGTTGGACATTGAGCCGAGCTCAATTTCACCCCTTGCAACACAGGCAAGAACCCCTTCTTGGACTGATCCATATTGAACTTCTTCAATATCTTATCAAGGTATGTGCTTTGCGAAAGACCTATGAGGCGTCTCGATCTATCTCTATAGATCTTGATGCCTAATATGTAAGCAGCTTCTCCAAGGTCCTTCATTGAAAAACACTTATTCAAGTAGGCCTTAATGTTGTCCAAAAGTTCTATATCGTTTCCCATCAAAAGTATGTCATCCACATATAATATGAGAAATGCTACAGAGCTCCCACTCACTTTCTTGTAAATGCAGGCTTCTCCATAAGTCTGCATAAACCCAAACGCTTTGATCATTTCATTAAAGCGAATGTTCCAACTCCGAGATGCTTGCAGCAGCCCATAGATGGAGCGCTGGAGCTTGCATACCTTGTTAGCATTCTTAGGATCGACAAAACCCTCCTGCTGCATCATATATAGTTCTTCCTTAAGATGACCGTTAAGGAATGCCGTTTTGACGTCCATTTGCCATATGTCATAATCATAGTATGCGGCAATTGCTAACATGATTCGGACGGACTTCAGCTTCGCTACGGGTGAGAAAGTCTCATCATAGTCAACCCCTTGAACTTGTCGATAACCCTTAGCGACAAGTCGAGCTTTATAGATGGTAACATTACAATCCGCGTCCGTCTTCTTCTTAAAGATCCATTTGTTTTCTATTGCTCGCCGATCATCAGGCAAGCCTGTCAAAGTCCATACTTTGTTTTCATACATGGATCCTATCTTGGATTGCATGGCTTCAAGCCATTTGTTGGAATCTGGGCCCGCCATTGGTTCTTCATAGTTCGAAGGTTCACCGTTGTCTAACAACATGATTTCCAGGACAGGTTTGCCATACCACTTTGGTGTGGAACGTGTCCTTGTGGACCTACGAAGTTCAGTAGTAACTTGATCCGAAGTACCTTGATCATCATCATTAGTTTCCTCTCTATTCAGCGCAGGCACCACATGAACATCTTCCTGAGCTGCGCTACTTTCAAGTGGTAGTACTTCATCAAGTTCCACTTTCCTCCCACTTACTTCTTTCGAGAGAAACTCTTTCTCCAGAAAGGACCCGTTCTTGCAACAAAGATCTTGCCCTCGGATCTTAGGTAGAAGGTATACCCAATGGTTTCCTTAGGGTATCCTATTGAAGACGCATTTTTCCGACTTGGGTTCAAGCTTTTCAAGTTGAAGTTTCTTGACATAAGCATCGCATCCCCAAACTTTTAGAAACGACAACTTAGGTTTCTTCCCAAACCATAATTCATACGGTGTCGTCTCAACGGATTTAGACGGTGACCTATTTAAAGTGAATGCAGCTGTCTCTAGAGCGTATCCCCAAAATGATAGCGGTAAATCGGTGAGTGACATCATAGATCGCACCATATCCAATAGAGTGCGATTACGACGTTCGGACACACCGTTACGCTGAGGTGTTCCAGGCGGCGTGAGTTGTGAAACAATTCCACATTTCCTTAAGTGCTGTGACGCCCCCGATTCAATCGTACACTAATCATGCACGCAAACGTGTACGATCAAGATCAGGGACTCACGGGAAGATATCACAACACAACTCTAAAACATAAATAAGTCATACAAGCATCATAATACAAGCCAGGGGCCTCGAGGGCTCGAATACAAGTGCTCGATCATAGACGAGTCAGCGGAAGCAACAATATCTGAGTACAGACATAAGTTAAACAAGTTTGCCTTAAGAGGGCTAGCACAAACTGGGATACAGATCGAAAGAGGCGCAGGCCTCCTGCCTGGGATCCTCCTAAACTACTCCTGGTCGTCGTCAGCAGGCTGCACGTAGTAGTAGGCACCTCCGGGGTAGTAGTCGTCGTCGACGGTGGCGTCTGGCTCCAGGGCTCCAGCATCTGGTTGCGACAACCAGGTAGAAGGGAAAGGGAGAAAAGAGGGAGAAAAGCAACCATGAGTACTCATCCAAAGTACTCGCAAGCAAGGAGCTACACTACATATGCATGGGGATATGTGTAAAGGGCCATATCGGTGGACTGAACTGCAGAATGCCAGAATAAAAGGGGGATAGCTAATCCTGTCGAAGACTACGCTTCTGGCAGCCTCCGTCTTGCAGCATGTAGGAGAGAGTAGATTGAAGTCCTCCAAATAGCATCTCCAAGTAGCATCGCATAGCATAATCCTACCCGGCAATCCTCTCCTCGTCGCCCTGCGGAAAAGCGATCACCGAGTTGTCTGTGGAACTTGGAAGGGTGTGTTTTATTAAGTATCCGGTTCTAGTTGTCATAAGGTCAAGGTACAACTCCAAGTCGTCCTGTTACCGAAGATCACGGCTATTCGAATAGATTAACTTCCCTACAGGGGTGCACCAACTTACCCAGCACGCTTGATCCCATTTGGCCGGACACACTTTCCTGGGTCATGCCCGGCCGCGGAAGATCAACACGTCGCAGCCCCACCTAGGCAAAACAGAGAGGCCAGCACGCCGGTCTAAACCTAAGCGCACAGGGGTCTGGGACCATCGCCCATAGCACACCTGCACGTTGCGTGGGCGGCCGGAAGCAGAACTAGCCCCCTTAATACAAGAGCAGGCTTACGTTCCAATCCGGCGCGCGCCGCTCCGTCGCTGACGTCTGAAGTGCTTCGGCTGATACCACGACGTCGGGATACCCATAACTACTCCCGCGTAGATGGTTAGTGCGTATAGGCTCGTAGCCAACTCAGATCAAATACCAAGATCTTGTTAAGCGTGTTAAGTATCCGCGAACGCCGAACAGGGCCAGGCCCACCTTTCTCCTAGGCGGTCTCAACCTGCCCTGCCGCTCCGCCCCAAAGATCCACTCGCGGGTGCTCCACCAGCCGACCCGACTTTAGTCTCCACATGTATCATGTATAAAGTATATAGTATATACCCGTGATCACCTCCCGAGTGATCACGGCCCAATAGTATAGCATGGCAGACTGACAAGAATGTAGGGGCAATGATGATAATCTAGCATCCTATACTAAGCATTTAGGATTGCAGGTAAGGTATCAACCGATGTAGCAACAATGTCAGGCTATGCATCAGAATAGGATCAACGAAAAGCAGTAACAGGCTACACTACTCTAATGCAAGCAGTATAGAAGAGAATAGGCGATATCTGGTGATCAAGGGGGGGGGGGGGCTTGCCTGGTTTCTCTGGCAAGAGAGAGGGGTCGTCAACTCCGTAGTCGAACTGGTCAGTAGCAGCATCGGTCTCGTAGTCTACCGGAGAGAAGAGGGGGAGGAAATAATGAATGCAGAGCAAACAAAGCACCGCAAAATATATCAAGGCAATACGCGGTGTTCGGTGTTCCCTAACGCGGTAGTAGGTGATACCGGTAAAGGGGGGAAAACATCCGGGAAAGTATTCCCGGTGTTTCGTGTTTTCTGACAGATGAACCGGAGGGGGAAAGTTGCGGGTTTGATATGTTAGGGGTGTGTGGTGGACGAACGGGCTACGTATCCGGGAAATTATTTTATTTAATTCGAAAATGGATTTATGACATCAGCATGAGGTCATGCTGACGTCAGCAGTCAACAGGGTTGACTGGTCAACCTGACCAGTGGGTCCCGCTGGTCAGTGACACATTTTTTAATTAAACATTTTAATTAACCTAATTAGTGTTAATAGGGGGTGGGCCCCACTGTCATACTTTGTTAGCTAATTAACAGTAGTTAATTAGGTTAACTAGTCATTAGATTAATTAATCTTAATTAGCTAAGTTAATCAGAATTAATTAAGTTAATTAATTAGTTAATTAATTAATTATTTTTATTATTTATTATTGATTTATTTTTTTATATATATTTTTAACTCCTTTTTTTTAACAGACACGTTCTCTGGGGGCGTGGGGCCCCATCTGTCATAGGCCCAGGGCCTAACGGGCTAATGGGTGCGGGCATGGGCACCGGGGCAAACGCCGGGCGTTGGACCCAGGCGCGGCTAGCCGGGGCCGCGGCCACGGGCATCGACGGGACAAGGGCGGGTGCACGCGCGGTCGGGCGTGCGGACGCAAGCGGTTGGTGCGGCCGGCGAGCGGGAAGGCGCTGGCATGGCAACGGCAGCAGAAGCATCAGCGGGGCGAGGCCACGACGGACGGGGTCGCGTGTGAGCGCGTGTGGCATCACGGGCACGCACAGGAGGGCGCCAGGGCGAGGCGAGGGTGGCCGGGCGCAGCTGTGGGGCGCGGTGGTTGTGTCACACCCTAGCTAGTCATGCATTAGAGTGTTGCATCATGTTTACTCTTTCATCAGAAACTTGAAATGGGGATCTGTGAAACCCTCAGAATCATCTTGAAAATGACCCAAATGAAAATTTCTCCAAAAGGATCCAAGAAAAATGCTCATGTTGCTCTCTGAAAATATTGGACAGAGATAAAAATCAAACCAATAATTTTAGTGGCTCATGGACATTTATTTTTGGGCATTTGGAATTAATGCATAGGTATTTGCATTGGAATTATATTAATTATATATATTAATATATGCCCAAAAATTATGCCATTTGTAAAAGAGCTTTGGAATAATATATAAGGCTCCTGCAAAAATTGGCATAAGTTAAATAAATGATTTAATATATTAATTAAATCAAAACAAATGTCAGAAAATTAAAAAAAAACAGAAAGGAATACAGGAGGAGCTTACCTGGGCCCCTCCACTATGCGGCCCAGCCAGCTGGCTGGCCCAGCCAGCAGCCGGCCCAGCCCACCTCCCTCCTCTGTCGTCTTCGTCCAGACAGAGGGAGGGGAGTGTGGCCGGCGCGCGCGCGCGCCACCGCGCCACGCCACCTGCTCGCCTGCTTGCCTGGCCTCCTCTCCTCGCCTCGATGGCCTGGACGACGCCACGCCTCGTCCTCTCTCTCTCTCACTCTCCCCCGGCTTCTCCCTCGCTCTCTCTCGCTCTCGGCCGAAGCACACCGTCGCCGCCGTTCGCCGTAGCCACTGACTCCGGCCACCCCTCGCTCCCCCGAGTAGCTCAGAAGCTCCGCCACAACTCCCTCTTCCTCCCCACCGCTCCACGAGTCCCCGGAAGCCCTGCATCGCCGCCTCGTCGCCGTTCCCCTCTTCGGACTCCGATCACCGTCGCCGACGAATTCGCCGTCTCCAGCGCGTCCCCGAGCCCACTTCGACGCCCACTGCAACCGCGGTGAGCCCACGAGTCGTTTCCCCCTCTCCTTCCCCTCGTTCCCTCACCGTAGCTGCATCTCCACCACGGCCGAACCTCCGCCGTCGCCGAGCTCGCCGTCGACGTAGCTCCGGTGACCATTTGGTCACCCCGACGAGTCCAACACGTTCGCAAGAACCAGTAGAGCCCCCCTAGCGCCTCACTTTGCTCGACTTCGAGCTCCAGCACCAATCCCGCGCACGACCGAACCCCGGCGGCCGCAGCCGAGCTCACCGCCGTCAACTCCGGCCACCCCGACCCCAACTGACTCCGCCAAGAGCCGCGGGTCGTCCTCAGCTTCACTCCGGTGGTCGCCACGGTCCATTTGGTGGCCGAAACAACCAAAACCACTATCGCCGCCGCACTGTTGGTCGCCGCCGGCCAGAACTCCGGCGAGCTGACGTGGCCTAGATGATTAACCACTAATCCACCACCCCCAGACGCTGACAGTGGGTCCCCAGGGCTTAGTCAAAGCTAACCAGCCCCGGGTCAACGCGGGATTAGCCCCTGGTCACTGACGTGTGGACCCCACACGTCAGGTTTGACCCGAGCCAGCTCTGTTGACCTGCTGATGTCACTGTGATGTCAGGCTGACGCAGTAAATGTAATTCTGGATTTAAATTAAATCAGGAAATTCCAGAATATTATTTAAACTTCAAAAATTCATAACTTTTATTCTGTAACTCCAAATTGGACAAATAATATATGAAAAATGATCAGAAAAATCCAATCTATCCATCTGTACTATTTTCATGCATGATCAAACAAGTTAAATTGATGTTTTAATCAGAACAAGAAAAGGCACTTTAAAAGGCCATATTTGAATTTGAAATTTGAATCTTTGATTCAAATTTGTTCAAACCCTCCTGGCTTTAGTTGCATTAGCCCAACACACTCATATTGCCATGTTTCATGCATGCATCATATTGTTGCACATTGTTTGGTGATGCCTGTGTATCGTTATCCTTTGCGACAGGATCTGTCCCCGAGGAGTACCGTGATTACCCTAACGAAGAGTCGTATCCGTGCAACGAACCATCAGGCAAGCAACCAACCATTTGATCATATCGATACAATCCCATGTTCTCGCTCCTGCTCTCTTTTACTGCATTAAGACAACGCGATTCAAACTGCTGTGTGCTACGGTAGTTGAACCCATTTCCTCTGCATGACCTGTCATTGCCACAGTAACTAGATGAAACCCACTAGCATGTGTAGGAGTTGATTGAGCCATATGTATGTGTTGTTCCTACCTTGCTATGCCTGCTATGCTTAGAGTCGTGTCAGGTCTGGTTCATCTGGGTGATGGGCTAGAGTGAAATGATTATGTCGGTAACGAGAGTGGTGTGGTGAACACGATTTAGTAAAGGTATCGATGAGAGGCCATGTAGGAGTACATGGTGGGTTGTTTCATTGAAGCCGACCTTAAGCACTGAGATCTGTATGTGTGATTTAAGATACAGCTACTACCATGCATTGGGCCCTGAAATATGACCCCGCTCGACTTCTTAATCACCCTAGCTCTCTGTCCAGGAGTTGCAAGTAGTTTCTGGTGTTTGTAGCCTACTGGAGGCCGTGGACAGCGCTGACCGTAGGGGTGGGCTGTGATGCGGTAGGTACGTGGCCGGGTGTACCGAATACCCGTTAGGTATCTCGGGAACCCTGTTCACATCGTTCGGGGCCGTATGGGAAACCTCGGCCGGACTCCCTGCGGATGGAACCTGAATAGGCGATAAACCTGGACTAGAGGCTTAAGTGTTTAGGTAGGTCGTGGTCTACACCCACGTCGGCTTTCGCTTGAAGTCTGCCGAGCACATGTCGTGTGCAGACGCTAAGTGGTGGAAACATGTATGACGAAGTACACCCCTGCAGGGTTAACATGATCTATTCGAATAGCCGCGTCCGCGGTAAAGGACTACTTGGTTGCCTATACAGTTCATAGACAAGTAAATGGAAACTACTAAAAGCCTCAAGATAAGTGTGAGTGCCGAGGATGGCTCTTCCGTAGGAAGACGGAGGTGGATCCTCGGTAGTGTATTGAAGTGGTGAATAGTGGACTCGTGTGCGCAAAACTATTTCAAATGGAGTATCGTAGGATAGTCTAGCCAAGGAGTCAAAGCTGGCTTGCTGCAATAACTCCACCAACCCTTCTTGATACTATGCATGTATGTAGGATCTGATGTAAGTCTTGCTGAGTACCTTTGTACTCATGTTGCTATAATCTACATTTTTACAGAAGACGCTGCAACCCTTTCTGATGGGTTCTATGTAGACGTTGACATCAACGAGTAGGCTAAAGACCCAGGTGGTGACCCTGAGCTTGTGAAGGACCACATAGTATAGCTAGGCTTTCCAAGCCTCTTTTATTTTACTAGTTGTCTGTACTCAGACAAGTTACTTCCGCTGTTGGCTTGTATGACTGTATGACTTGTATGTTGGGTCGTGAGACCCGTACCTTGTGTGTATGATATGTATGGCTCCCTGAGCCTTAAATAAAGTACTTGTGTCATAGAGTCATGTTGTGATGCTTCGTTGTATTTGCACATATCGAGCATATTGTGTGTATGATTGAAATGCTTGGTATGTGTGGGATCTGACTATCTAGTTGTTTATCTTTAGTAGCCTCTCTTACCGGGAAATGTCTCCTAGTGTTACCGCTGAGCCATGGTAGCTTGCTACTGCTCTGGAACACTTAGGCTGGCCGGCATGTGTCCTTCTTCGTTCCTGTGTCTGTCCCTTCGGGGAAATGTCACGCTTTGAGTACCGGAGTCCTGTTAGCCCGCTACAGCCCGGTTTACCGGAGTCCTGCTAGCCCAGTGCTACAGCCCGGACCCACTTGCTGATGACCGACACGTTCGAAGCTGGGTCATGGATGCCTGTCCCTGTAAGTCTGTGCCACTTTGGGTTTACGACTAGTCATGTCAGCCCGGGCTCTTTATCATATGGATGCTAGCGACACTATCATATACGTGAGCCAAAAGGCGCAAACGGTCCCGGGAAAGGTAAGGCGACACCCGTGGGAATACCGTGCGTGAGGCCGCAAAGTGATATGAGGTGTTACCAGCTAGATCGATGTGACATCGAGTCGGGGTCCTGACAGCGTTGGCATCAGAGCCGGACTGCCTGTAGGTTCTCCAAGCCAAACTGGTCGATGTTGAGTCTAGAAATTCTTTAGTTATATGTAGGGGAATTGTTTGTGGGATGGAACGTAAGGCTCTTTTTACTCCTTATACCTTATGACATTCTGATCTGAGTCAGTCCATTCTTCCACCGGGGGTTAAGGAATTAGGATCTGCTCTCTCTATCAGGATCACGAGTTACTAATCAGTAGTACCTTATAAGTTTGATGGTTACAAGCCTAGTTCAGTTCTACTACCACATTATGTTGTTAGAATGGTTCCAGAACTTTGATATGATGATGTTGGGTGTGTACGAAATCCTTTGTCAAATGTCTCAATATCCTTTTTGAGCATTTACAGCTGTTATGCTGCCGAAATTTTGCTAGAAATTCTAATGCCCTTGCATTATGATTATCCTTTCAGATGGCCAATCGCGACCTCAATCAAGTGGTTCGCCTGACTCGATGCCTAGATGTACCCGGCCATACTGCTAAGTTGGTCAGGGTAATGACTGAGGCTGGATACCGCTGGTATCCTGAGTACACGGTCGAAGAGCAATTCCGAGATTTTAATCAAAGCCAGTATCTCTGCACTGTCAGGATATTTCCATCTTATCCTGGATCCACTGAGCCTCTTCACTGCTCCTATGGACTCGGGGTTACTATCGAGATGGCTGTGCAGGATGCCGCCTACTCTATGATGACCATTATGCGAGTCAGATCTGGTCTATTTCGGGACTCTGACTTCCGGTATATGCCAGGATCACTTCCGGGAGCACAAGGATATTTTCAGGCTATTTATGCTGACTCCACTCAGGAGGATTCACGGACTCGCACCACTGCTGAGATGCTCGAGGATAAGGACCGTGAAAATCGGGCCTTAAGGTTAGAGCTCTTCAATACCCGTGCTGACCACTGGGCCACTTTGACTCGGTTCGCACCGGCAGTGCAAGCTGGATATTCAGATATGCGCGATCTCTATCCTGTGAGATCTGCTTTGCCGGACGTGATGGTTTGGCGTGATGTAGGAGGCATCACCCCACCTCGCGGTCCCCGCAGGCCACCGTTTGTTGGTCCAAGGCCTCATCCTAGCCCCTATGGTCCACAAGCTCCGCGAGACCGTCTGTTTCCGGATGATCACGTTGAACTTCCGGGCTATGGAGGTGACTTCTATGAGGACTACTACGGATCAGTTTGAGTTAGTAGTAGTATCACTAGTTCGCACTAGCTATGTCGTCTATCGTCCTGCGAGACTCGTGGGATATGACCTAGCTTGTACTCTTTCCGGAGATGTAGAAAAATAATGTATAGGAGCTCGAGATGCCCCGATGAGATGTAATCCTCTTTTCACCGTATTAGTACTTTGCTTGGTCTTGTACTAAACCTGTATGGTGTGTATGATGATGGAATAAAGAAGCAGTTTCTGTATCTACCATGTCATACGGATGATCATCTTGCATTTCGAGTTATTCCTTACATTCTATATCCTATGTCGGAATTTTATAATTCTGACTAAATCATCGTCTTGTTTACCTAGGATGGTCAACACGCGCGCTAACCCTGCTTCCCAAGAGCAGGCCGAAGGCAGTGAAGCCAGAAATGAACATCTGCCTCAACCTCCTTCACTAGCCGAGGTTATGATGGAAGCTGAGAGAAACAAGCGGGAGACAAACCGTTTGTTAGAGCGTATTGAACAGAATACAGCACACCATCAGAGGGCTAACGTGGTGTCACTCAGTGATTTTATCAAATTGCATCCACCCACGTTCCACCACTCCGTCGAGCCTCTCGACGCTGATGACTGGCTTCGCAGTATCTCTCACAAGCTGCGTTCTGCGTTGGTAGCGGAGGCTGACAAGGTCACCTTTGCTGCATATCATCTTGAAGGCCCCGCCAGTCTATGGTGGGAGAATTATGGAGCTATGCGCCCAGCAGGCCATGTCACAACTTGGGCTGAATTCAGCGACGCTTTCCGTGAACACCACATTCCGGAGGGTCTCATGGACCGTAAGCGTGAAGAATTTTGCAATTTCACCCAAGGCCGACTTTCTGTGGATGTCTATAGCAGGGAGTTTGGTAATCTTGCACGATATGCAACCGAGGAAGTGTCTACTGACGCCAAGAAGCAAGCAAGGTTCCGTAAGGGCCTTAGTCCTGAGCTTCGCCGCGACCTCCGTCTGCATGAGTGCACATCTTTTCGAAACTTGTCAACAAAGCCATCAGTGCTGAAACTGGTCAGACTGACTATGACGCAACACGCAAGCATGGACGTGATATGGGTTCCTCATCCGGTGCTGGTCTTCAGAAGCGCCGCGTGTGGGTACCCAACACCGCCTTGCCACCCAGGTTCACACCGAGGCCATCTTTCCAGGCGCCTCGCCCCGCTCAACAGTCTGCTCCAGCCAAGCCCTATGGGGGTCCAACCAATAATGCTCCTCCACGTACCAGTTCCGTGACTTGTTTCAAGTGTGGGGAATCTGGTCACTATATGCGTGAGTGTCCCCAGACCAACTCCAATCAATCTGCTAAAGCTGCTGGCCGTGGCAAGCCGACAGGGAAAGTATTCCACGCTAAACCGGTCACCGCTTCACGTGGCCATGTCAACTGTATCTCTGCCGAAGAAGCTCAAGAAGATCCCAACGTCGTTCTCGGTACGCTTCTTGTTAATTGCCACCCGGCATCTGTTCTTTTCGATACAGGAGCCTCTCATTCCTTTATATCTGAAAATTATGCTCGTTTGCATAACGTTGCATTCTGTGACTTGCCATCCACTATGGAAATCTCTACCCCTGGGTCTAGATGGCAGACCTCTAGGGTAAGTTATGGAAATGAAATCCAAGTCGACAGACTTGTTTTTCTCGCATCTTTGATAGCCCTTAAATCTTCAGATATTAATATCATTTTGGGTATGGACTGGATGTCAGCTCATCATGCCAAAATTGATTGCTTCTCTAGGACTGTTCAACTCACCCATCCTTCGGGGAAGATAGTCAATGTTTTGACTCGAATAGCCAAGCGACAATTATATTCTCTTAACGCCAGCCCTTTGCCAGACCTTGAGGACGTTCCGGTAGTCCGTGACTTTCCGGATGTCTTTCCAGAGGAATTGCCAGGTGTTCCACCTGACAGGGATGTTGAGTTCGTAATAGACCTCATTCCAGGAACCGTTCCGATTGCTAGAAGACCTTATAAGATGGCACCCCTAGAACTAGCCGAGCTTAAGAAACAACTCGATGAATCCTTGAAAAAGGGTTTCATCCGCCCTAGTTCATCTCCGTGGGCTTGCCCCGTCCTATTCGTCAAGAAGAAGGATGGTACGGACCGGATGGTTGTAGATTACCGACCTGTCAACTTGGTCACAATCAAGAACAAATATCCACTTCCCAGGATCAACGACCTGTATGATCAGCTCGCTGGATCCTCAGTCTTCTCTAAGATGGATTTGAGGTTGGGCTACCATCAAATCAAAATCAGAAACGGGGACATTCCTAAAACGGCCTTTGTTACTCGTTATGGCCAATACGAGTACACCGTCATGTCCTTCGGTTTAACCAACGCACCAGCCACCTTTTCTCGGTTAATGAACTCAATCTTCATGGAGTATTTGGATAAATTCGTCGTAGTTTATCTTGATGATATACTCATCTACTCCAAGAACGAGGAAGAACATGCCGAACATCTAAGACTAGTGTTGCAGAAACTTCGAGAGCATCGCCTTTATGCCAAATTTTCAAAATGTGAATTCTGGTTGCCAGAAGTGACCTATCTGGGTCATGTAATATCTGGTAAAGGTATTGCTGTTAACCCTGAGCGAGTTCAAGCCGTCCTTGATTGGACTCCACCCGAATCGGTCAAGCAAGTTCGGAGTTTTCTAGGCTTAGCGAGCTATTGCCGTCGCTTTGTCGAGAACTTCTCCAAAGTTGCTAAACCCCTAACCGAACTCCTCAAGAAAGATAAGAAGTTCGAATGGTCTCCACAATGTGAGCACAGTTTTCAGGAACTGAAAAGACGCCTGACTTCTGCTCCCGTGCTGGTACCGCCAGATTTCTCCAAGGACTTTGTTATCTACTGTGACGCCTCGCGACAAGGACTAGGTTGCATTCTCATGCAAGATCGACACGTAATTGCTTACGCTTCACGGCAATTGCACCCACATGAGGAGAATTATCCTACTCATGATCTAGAGCTTGCAGCTGTAGTCTATGCACTTAAGACCTGGCGACATTACCTCCTCGGTAATCGTTGCGAAATATTCACTGATCACCAAAGTCTGAAGTACATTTTCACCCAACCGGATCTGAATCTCAGGCAAAGACGTTGGGTTGAATTGATCACTGACTTCGACTTAGGAATAACCTACACCCCAGGGAAAGCCAACGTCATGGCTGATGCGCTAAGTCGTAAATCTTATTGTAACAACCTGATGTTACAACAAAGTCAACCGCTTCTCCATGAGGAATTTCGAAAGCTTAACCTTCACATTGTACCTCAAGGTTTTCTTTCCACCTTGGTAGCAAAACCTACTCTTACGGATCAAATCATCGCTGCCCAAAAGCGAGATAAGGGAATATCTAAAATCAAAGAGAACATTGCTAGCGGAGGTGTTAGTTGTTTCTCCACAAATGATCAAGGTGTTGTGTACTTTGAGAATCGTCTAGTGGTTCCCAAGAACCAGCATCTACGGCAGTTGATCCTTAAGGAGGCTCATGAATCTCCTCTCACCATTCATCCCGGTAGTACTAAGATGTATCAGGACCTACGCCAGAGGTTCTGGTGGACTAGGATGAAGAGAGAAATTGCTCAGTATATTGCAAATTGCGACGTCTGTCGTCGTGTAAAAGCAGAGCACCAACGGCCTGCTGGCACCCTTCAACCTTTAGCTATTCCTGAATGGAAATGGGATAAAATTGGTATGGATTTCATTACCGGTTTTCCCAGGACCAAGAGAGGGAATAATGCTATTTTCGTCGTGGTCGATCGTCTTTCCAAAGTAGCTCATTTCTTACCTGTTCGTGAGAGTATAACCGCTAGTCAGCTGGCAGACTTATACATCTCCTGAATAGTGTCTCTCCATGGTGTTCCTTTGGAAATCAATTCGGATCGAGGAAGTCTTTTCACCTCTCGATTTTGGGAAAGTTTCCAAAATGCTATGGGAACCCGTCTCTCCTTTAGCACCGCTTTCCACCCTCAATCAAGTGGTCAAGTGGAACGCGTCAACCAAATTCTAGAAGACATGCTTCGAGCCTCTGTTATCTCGTTCGGAATGGACTGGGAGAAGTGCCTTCCATTTGCCGAATTCGCTTACAACAACAGCTATCAATCTAGCTTGGGTAAAGCCCCTTTTGAAGTTCTCTATGGACGACGATGTCGAACACCCCTTAACTGGTCAGAGACCGGGGAAAGACAATTCTTTGGCCCGGATATGATTCAGGAAGCAGAAGAACAAGTTCGTATCGTTCGTGAAAAGTTGAAAACAGCCCAATCCCGTCAAAAGAGTCAATATGACCGAAAACATAAGGCTATGACTTTCGAGGTTGACGAGAAGGCTTACCTTCGGGTCACCCCTCTGAAGGGAACCCATCGTTTCGGTATCAAAGGCAAATTGGCTCCTCGTTACATTGGACCTTTTCGCATTCTTGCCAAACGAGGAGAAGTTGCCTACCAATTGGAATTACCTCCGCACCTCTCCAGAGTTCACGATGTCTTCCACGTTTCTCAACTCAGGCGTTGCTTCTCGGATCCTATCCGCGAAGTGGACCACGAAACGCTTGATCTCCAAGATAATCTTACATATCGAGAGTACCCCATTCGTATCCTCGATCAGGCCGAATGTACCACGCGACGTCATAATATCAAGTTTCTCAAGGTTCAATGGTCGCACCATTCTGAAGATGAAGCAACTTGGGAAAGGGAGGATCGTCTTCGATTTGAATATCCCGCCTTCTTCTCGGAGGAACCCAAATCTCGGGACGAGATTCTTTTGAGTGGGGGTGAGTTGTCACACCCTAGCTAGTCATGCATTAGAGTGTTGCATCATGTTTACTCTTTCATCAGAAACTTGAAATGGGGATCTGTGAAACCCTCAGAATCATCTTGAAAATGACCCAAATGAAAATTTCTCCAAAAGGATCCAATAAAAATGCTCATGTTGCTCTCTGAAAATATTGGACAGAGATAAAAATCAAACCAATAATTTTAGTGGCTCATGGACATTTATTTTGGGCATTTGGAATTAATGCATAGGTATTTGCATTGGAATTATATTAATTATATATATTAATATATGCCCAAAAATTATGCCATTTGTAAAAGAGCTTTGGAATAATATATAAGGCTCCTGCAAAAATTGGCATAAGTTAAATAAATGATTTAATATATTAATTAAATCAAAACAAATGTCAGAAAATTTAAAAAAAACAGAAAGGAATACAGGAGGAGCTTACCTGGGCCCCTCCACTGTGCGGCCCAGCCAGCTGGCTGGCCCAGCCAGCAGCCGGCCCAGCCCACCTCCCTCCTCTGTCGTCTTCGTCCAGACAGAGGGAGGGGAGTGTGGCCGGCGCGCGCGCGCGCCACCGCGCCACGCCACCTGCTCGCCTGCTTGCCTGGCCTCCTCTCCTCGCCTCGATGGCCTGGACGACGCCACGCCTCGTCCTCTCTCTCTCTCACTCTCCCCCGGCTTCTCCCTCGCTCTCTCTCGCTCTCGGCCGAAGCACACCGTCGCCGCCGTTCGCCGTAGCCACTGACTCCGGCCACCCCTCGCTCCCCCGAGTAGCTCAGAAGCTCCGCCACAACTCCCTCTTCCTCCCCACCGCTCCATGAGTCCCCGGAAGCCCTGCATCGCCGCCTCGTCGCCGTTCCCTTCTTCGGACTCCGATCACCGTCGCCGACGAATTCGCCGTCTCCAGCGCGTCCCCGAGCCCACTTCGACGCCCACTGCAACCGCGGTGAGCCCACGAGTCGTTTCCCCCTCTCCTTCCCCTCGTTCCCTCACCGTAGCTGCATCTCCACCACGGCCGAACCTCCGCCGTCGCCGAGCTCGCCGTCGACGTAGCTCCGGTGACCATTTGGTCACCCCGACGAGTCCAACACGTTCGCAAGAACCAGTAGAGCCCCCCTAGCGCCTCACTTTGCTCGACTTCGAGCTCCAGCACCAATCCCGCGCACGACCGAACCCCGGCGGCCGCAGCCGAGCTCACCGCCGTCAACTCCGGCCACCCCGACCCCAACTGACTCCGCCAAGAGCCGCGGGTCGTCCTCAGCTTCACTCCGGTGGTCGCCACGGTCCATTTGGTGGCCGAAACAACCAAAACCACTATCGCCGCCGCACTGTTGGTCGCCGCCGGCCAGAACTCCGGCGAGCTGACGTGGCCTAGATGATTAACCACTAATCCACCACCCCCAGACGCTGACAGTGGGTCCCCAGGGCTTAGTCAAAGCTAACCAGCCCCGGGTCAACGCGGGATTAGCCCCTGGTCACTGACGTGTGGACCCCACACGTCAGGTTTGACCCGAGCCAGCTCTGTTGACCTGCTGATGTCACTGTGATGTCAGGCTGACGCAGTAAATGTAATTCTGGATTTAAATTAAATCAGGAAATTCCAGAATATTATTTAAACTTCAAAAATTCATAACTTTTATTCTGTAACTCCAAATTGGACAAATAATATATGAAAAATGATCAGAAAAATCCAATCTATCCATCTGTACTATTTTCATGCATGATCAAACAAGTTAAATTGATGTTTTAATCAGAACAAGAAAAGGCACTTTAAAAGGCCATATTTGAATTTGAAATTTGAATCTTTGATTCAAATTTGTTCAAACCCTTCTGGTTTTAGTTGCATTAGCCCAACACACTCATATTGCCATGTTTCATGCATGCATCATATTGTTGCATATTGTTTGGTGATGTTTGTGTATCGATGTCCTTTGCGACAGGATCTGTCCCCGAGGAGTACCGTGATTACCCTAACGAGGAATCGTATCCGTGCAACGAACCATCAGGCAAGCAACCAACCATTTGATCATATCGATACAATCCCATGTTCTCGCTCCTGCTCTCTTTTACTGCATTAAGACAACGCGATTCAAACTGCTGTGTGCTACGGTAGTTGAACCCATTTCCTCTGCATGACCTGTCATTGCCACAGTAACTAGATGAAACCCACTAGCATGTGTAGGAGTTGATTGAGCCATATGTATGTGTTGTTCCTACCTTGCTATGCCTGCTATGCTTAGAGTCGTGTCAGGTCTGGTTCATCTGGGTGATGGGCTAGAGTGAAATGATTATGTCGGTAACGAGAGTGGTGTGGTGAACACGATTTGGTAAAGGTATCGATGAGAGGCCATGTAGGAGTACATGGTGGGTTGTTTCATTGAAGCCGACCTTAAGCACTGAGATCTGTATGTGTGATTTAAGATACAGCTACTACCATGCATTGGGCCCTGAAATATGACCCCGCTCGACTTCTTAATCACCCTAGCTCTCTGTCCAGGAGTTGCAAGTAGTTTCTGGTGTTTGTAGCCTACTGGAGGCCGTGGACAGCGCTGACCGTAGGGGTGGGCTGTGATGCGGTAGGTACGTGGCCGGGTGTACCGAATACCCGTTAGGTATCTCGGGAACCCTGTTCACATCGTTCGGGGCCGTATGGGAAACCTCGGCCGGACTCCCTGCGGATGGAACCTGAATAGGCGATAAACCTGGACTAGAGGCTTAAGTGTTTAGGTAGGTCGTGGTCTACACCCACGTCGGCTTTCGCTTGAAGTCTGCCGAGCACATGTCGTGTGCAGACGCTAAGTGGTGGAAACATGTATGACGAAGTACACCCCTGCAGGGTTAACATGATCTATTCGAATAGCCGCGTCCGCGGTAAAGGACTACTTGGTTGCCTATACAGTTCATAGACAAGTAAATGGAAACTACTAAAAGCCTCAAGATAAGTGTGAGTGCCGAGGATGGCTCTTCCGTAGGAAGACGGAGGTGGATCCTCGGTAGTGTATTGAAGTGGTGAATAGTGGACTCGTGTGCGCAAAACTATTTCAAATGGAGTATCGTAGGATAGTCTAGCCAGGAGTCAAAGCTGGCTTGCTGCAATAACTCCACCAACCCTTCTTGATACTATGCATGTATGTAGGATCTGATGTAAGTCTTGCTGAGTACCTTTGTACTCATGTTGCTATAATCTACATTTTTACAGAAGACGCTGCAACCCCTTCTGATGGGTTCTATGTAGACGTTGACATCAACGAGTAGGCTAAAGACCCAGGTGGTGACCCTGAGCTTGTGATGGACCACGTAGTATAGCTAGGCTTTCCAAGCCTCTTTTATTTTACTAGTTGTCTGTACTCAGACAAGTTACTTCCGCTGTTGGCTTGTATGACTGTATGACTGCATGTTGGGTCGTGAGACCCGTACCTTTGTGTGTATGTTATGTATGGCTCGCTGAGCCTTAAATAAAGTACTTGTGTCGTAGAGTCATGTTGTGATGCTTCGTTGTATTTGCACATATCGAGCATATTGTGTGTATGATTGAAATGCTTGGTATGTGTGGGATCTGACTATCTAGTTGTTTATCTTTAGTAGCCTCTCTTACCGGGAAATGTCTCCTAGTGTTACCGCTGAGCCAAGGTAGCTTGCTACTGCTCTGGAACACTTAGGCTGGCCGGCATGTGTCCTTCTTCGTTCCTGTGTCTGTCCCTTCGGGGAAATGTCACGCATTGAGTACCGGAGTCCTGTTAGCCCGCTACAGCCCGGTTTACCGGAGTCCTGCTAGCCCAGTGCTACAGCCCGGACCCACTTGCTGATGACCGACACGTTCGAAGCTGGGTCATGGATGCCTGTCCCTGTAAGTCTGTGCCACTTTGGGTTTACGACTAGTCATGTCAGCCCGGGCTCTTTATCATATGGATGCTAGCGGCACTATCATATACGTGAGCCAAAAGGCGCAAACGGTCCCGGGAAAAGGTAAGGCGACTCCCGTGGGAATACCGTGCGTGAGGCCGCAAAGTGATATGAAGTGTTACCGGCTAGATCGATGTGACATCGAGTCGGGGTCCTGACAGGTTGGTTGCGGCGATAGAGGAAAGGAGAGGGAGGCAGAGGCTGGGGCCTCACTTGCGTTGAAGGGAAGCAGAGGCGGCGAGGCTCGGGGTCGGCCGTTGAGGAGGAGGATGGGGACGGTCCGGTGGTGGCAACGCGGACGAGGGCGAGGCGGCCGAGGCGGAGGCAGACGGGGGCGATGAGGCGTACATCGACGTGGTGGCCCCCTGGCCTCGATCCAGCGGCGTAGACGAAGCAGGGGTCGACGACGGTCCTCCCAGCGAGATCCCAGGCGGCAGGGTGAGCGCGCGGGCGGGCGAGGTCGACGGCGGCCATGGCGAGGCGGCTCCGACGAGCGGACGAGCGGTGCGGGCTCCGGGCGGCATCCAATCAGCGAGGGGCGGCGCGGTCGTCAGGGAGGCGGGGTAGTTCGTGCGGGGCGACGGGGATGGGCGCCGTGGGCTCGTTCCCTCGATCCAAATCTGGATCGGGGAGGGGGAGAATGAACGAGTGTGGGGGGGAGTGGTGGTCGTGGGGCAGAGTGGGGAGATCGTGGGGATGGTTGGGCTCGGGTCTGAGGCGACTCGCCTCTGTCCTCGGTGTGCGGCGGCGCGAGAGGGAGTGGGGAGAATCGGGGGAGTGACTGGGCAACGGGGTTAGGGTTTCGGGTGGGAGGCCATATAGGCCATGGGGTGGCCGGTTGGGCCAGCCAGCTGGGCCATCTGGCCCAGTGAGGGAGGGGAAGGTTCCTTTTCCTCTCTTCGGTTTCTTTTACTTTTTATTTGTTTTTCTGATTTTGTTTTCTTTTAGTTTTTTTTCTGTTTTAGCTTAGTTTAAATAAAATACAAAAGTGGCACCTAAAATAGTGTTACAATTTATGCCACTGCCACAAACAGCTTAGCACTGAAATAAAATAGTTTTGGAATTGTTTATTATTTTAAAAGCATTTGAACAACTGTTTTGCCACTAATTATTTATTATAGTGCATCTAACTACTTTATAACAGTGTGTCTTCTCCACCAATATTTATTATGAATTACTTGCTACATTTAGAACATTTTAGTTTTGACTTTTGATAATTTTTCTAGTTTAACTTTAATTCAAATTTGAATTTGAACGAGTTTTGAATCATTGCGAGATTATCAACAGTAATCGTTGTGACGTGGCCACATTAGCATAGGTTCACTGTTGCTTAATTATCCGGGCGTCACAATTCTCCTCCACTACAAGAAATCTCGTCCCGAGATTTAAGAGGTAGAGAAGGGGGGAAAGGTCTAGTTACGAAATTCTAACGGATCTTCTTGGCTTTGGTTGCTCTTCTCGAAGAGGTCAATCCAATATATTGATGCCTTCGTACTTCTGCTTCAGGTCAAAATGATGAAGTCGTTATCCTTTCTTCGGGATCTTCATCGTACTTACGAAAAGGATATGGGGGGAAGACTCAGGAAGGGCGGGCCTTACCAGGTTGACTATCTGGTACATAACTCAGGGAATGGGGTAGGAAGTAACTCTCGAATTGTACTTAAGAAAATATCGAGAGTAAAGTAAGAAGGTACCATGACAAGTTTCAAACGGATAGGCCATTGTTCGATGTCTGAAACAACATGCGAAAGGGGTCCAGAGCAATGAGATGGAGTATTGCGTCTGTTACCAAAATAGATCGCTTGGGACGGTGGCCCGTGAATTACATACGAGGCCACACGCGAGGAACAACCTTGGGAAGAGGGGGTGCAGGAGAGTCAGGTTTCGATCCTGTGGAACTGTGGGTTATGGGCCCACCATGTGGTTGAAAGTAGGAAGGGGGCCGACATTTTGCACGGTCATGATAGTAAGGCGTGCCAAAGGGTAGCCTGTCAGATATGTCGGCAACAACATCGATACCAAGGGCGAGGGACGAAGAGAACCATTTTCCTGCTCGTTGAACGAGGCGGGCCAATAGGCAAAGTTCTCGTCCATCGGTGGTTACCGGAATATCATCAACAGTCGTAACAGGGTCTTACTGACCAATTATACATCGAGGTGTTTACATAAGCAGTGAATCTTTACTGCTTTGATTATATAGATCACAAGAATGTCAAACACATCAATGGAAAGGAAAATATGAATATCAGATTAACAGAACAATGGAAAGGAAAATGTGTTAAAACACATAATTCAGGGGTATATCCTTCCCAAGGACAAGCAGAGCAAGATAACCATGACAGGATATAAAGTAGACAACCATTTAGGTAAGGGGAGGAGGAATCTCATGATATTACCCACACAACGGTGTTAGGATAAATGATAAACAAAATTTAGCATCGTGCTTCAAATGTTCCTGTTGAAAATCGGAGTACCATTGACATGCTTCGAGGTAGCATTGACATGGTCTTCAGGTGAAGATCAGACTTTGGAAACACGAAGGATCTATCAGGAATAACTTGTAGAGTAAGTCTTACAATTTCCTCCAGGAAGAATGGTTGTCCTTGCAAAAGAAATTATAACGATAGGTCCTCCACCCAGGGGGGTGCTAGGCATGACATCATGTTACCGGGTCACGTAGAGATCAATGTTACAACTCTTGGAGATATGTCCCAACCATCATATTTGACCGAGATTCAGATCCGGTTGGTGTCAGGATACCTCAGACTTAGGATACCTGAGAAGAAAAAGGTGCAACGCAAATTGACGAGATGACATTGTAAGATTCTCGGGGAAATGAACTATGAAGTGATTTCCGTTATCAAGAGTTCATCATTAACCCAAGGAGAGGACAAGGAGGTGTCTGGTGAACTCAACGGCAATTCACCGAGATTCCCAAAAGATGGATGTCCACAATTAAGTGAACAAGGAGATAACATTTGTCAGATCAAATGATATAAGGAAGTATGCTCGAGGAAAACATACACAATTAAACATTGGTTGAAAGGTGCGCCCGAAATATGGGTTGGGTTGCACGACCAATGTCAGAATGGTGATGCAATAATCAATAGCCTAAGAATGAACTTTCGACCATTAACTTCAAAGAGATAGGGTTGCTAGAAGGAAAGAATCCAAACAACACCGTTCACTTGTTGGAATTAACACAGGGACCAAGAAAGAATGGTGATGGTGAGAAGTATTTCTATGTCAAGAATTCTCAAGAGGTGGAACAAATCTCAGAACATTCTTGACATAAAGGACGGTAATACTCCAAGGTAAAGAAGAACAATTGCTGGATAGCAAGGAAACCAAGGTACAACACGAATTGTGAACAAGTTTGTGTTGGGGGGGGGGGTAGGCAAGAATGTTGCCGATGATAACTCAAATCATCGAGGGACAAGGATGGTATTTCTCATCATGAATTCAATGATATCCTGGAAGAACATTAGAATGTAGATGGTGATCATGACACATTTGTCGAGAGATTCCACGAAGATGTAATCGATCCGCGATCACATCAAGTCAAAAGAATGATGAAGCTAGAGGTTATTGGAACCATAGGTACGACATAAACTTGAAATCTAGCTTGTTGTTCAAGGCGAAATGATATGACGAGGAAGATCGACGTAAGCTTAGCTATCGTCGCAAATTGGTGCTCCGAGAATAAGGACCAGGTAGCACAGTTAGAATCATCACGACAATGATGTAGCCAAACAGGCTAGGAATGGCGTGATCGGGTACAAACTCATACTTATAGAAGCTTACTGAAGAGTTGTTGAACCGTAGAGCGGACTCGGTTCAGTTATCGGTGTCTTTGAGTGTTTAATAACTTAGAGCCCGTGAAAAATTGGAATCAGTGGTAAGGTAGCACTTGATGAAGAACTCATAAGAAGTTATGCAGTACCATGATAATCTCGAGATACCAGGGGGGTAATACCCAACACAAGATCAAAGTAAAGGTTGGACTGGTGTATTGATCCATAGAAGACAATTGTTTTAACTTGTCCGAGAAATGGAATCAAAGAAGAACAGTCATGGTCGGAACCACGGTTGCAAGGGATCAATTCATAGATACCATATGTTAGCTATCAAGGAAGTAGTTATTATTACAAGAAGCTTCCATGATAGGATATACATCGCGTCCATGGGCATGAACACAAAGTTCAAGGTCGACTCCCATTTCCTCAATGCATAATCTTCCATTCACCTCTCGTATTTCGAAGATGACATTAGTTGTTGAAAGTTTTACCTGGTGCAATACCAGATAAGTATGACTCGTGAAAACTTTCGGGTTCACACGGTTTAGAGAAGGCATATGTTCAACCCATAGGGGCTGCTTAGAAACATATACCACAAGTTTCCAAAGTAAATAACACAAGCCCGAAAGCAGAGCATGGTTGGCCAAGCAGAGGATACAACTTAACAAGGGCATCATGTATAAGGGGAAGAACTCACAAAGTGTTCAAATGTGAAGGACACTGTTGGATAACAATCCAACAAAGGACTTGATAGTCCACAAAGGATCTGATATGAGTATCGGTACTCAACCAGAAGAGGAAGGAATGCAAATGCAATAGGTTATGGGATCATCTGAATAATTCAAAGCTTAAATAAAAAGGAATTATGATTTCCAAAACAAAGGATCAGAAGTAGACGTTCTGATCAAGGATGGATCAATTGAATATACCAGAGGCACAATCGACGACAGATAGTTTGGTCGAGAACCAGCTCATGTTTGAAAGACGTCTGAGCCGGAGAGATAATTTAAAAGGATCAACTGATGATTACGTGCATTCGCAACATATTGAGTCAACAGACTCAAAATGATAATGACAAGGAATGTCAATAAGATTTCTATACTTATGGGATTAATCATAATGAAAGTAAACAAGAAATTCTAGAGCAATAGGTTGCTGAGGATTTTTGGAATATCGGGTGGTATTCCGAAGACTTTTGTGTAACACATAAACAACTGGGGGATGAGCGGATATTCTATAAATGCGAGAATTAACCGTAGGGGTATTCAAGTGACCAGAACAGCAAGGCAGTAAGCTCAAGGGATTATCGAAACCACGACTAGTTTTTTAGGGTATCTTGTAATAACAAGACCAACTGGGGATGATATAAGAATAACAACTGTAAGTAGTTACCCATAAGGGTTGACGGTGGAAGGGGAATTGCAAACGCGATGAACACAAGTTCTCGGCTTAACAGCGGAAAGTATCTTCAGGGTCTTCACGTGCAGCAGACGATCATCAGTAATAAGGGGCTCTTCGGGTGAAAGTGATAACGAGATCCTAATGTTAGATTTAGCAAAATTCCTTTAACCCGAATAGAAGAGAGATCAGAGTCCCAGAGTAAAGGTCGAGGAGTAAAAGATCCTAGTACCACCCGATGGCGACGTGGGCCCGTAAGGCACACAGCCAAGTTAGTAAAAGTTTTGCAATGTCTAGACTCGACTTTGGCCAAGGAGTGTGGAAGGGGGATTCCTACAGGCAATCGGCTCTGATACCAACTTGTGACGCCCCCGATTCAATCGTACACTAATCATGCACGCAAACGTGTACGATCAAGATCAGGGACTCACGGGAAGATATCACAACACAACTCTAAAACATAAAATAAGTCATACAAGCATCATAATACAAGCCAGGGGCCTCGAGGGCTCGAATACAAGTGCTCGATCATAGACGAGTCAGCGGAAGCAACAATATCTGAGTACAGACATAAGTTAAACAAGTTTGCCTTAAGAAGGCTAGCACAAACTAGGATACAGATCGAAAGAGGCGCAGGCCTCCTGCCTGGGATCCTCCTAAACTACTCCTGGTCGTCGTCAGCGGGCTGCACGTAGTAGTAGGCACCTCCGGGGTAGTAGGTCGTCGTCGACGGTGGCGTCTGGCTCCTGGACTCCAGCATCTGGTTGCGACAACCAGGTAGAAGGGAAAGGGGGAAAAGAGGGGAGAAAAGCAACCGTGAGTACTCATCCAAAGTACTCGCAAGCAAGGAGCTACACTACATATGCATGGGGATATGTGTAAAGGGCCATATCGGTGGACTGAACTGCAGAATGCCAGAATAAAAGGGGGATAGCTAATCCTGTCAAAGACTACGCTTCTGGCAGCCTCCGTCTTGCAGCATGTAGGAGAGAGTAGATTGAAGTCCTCCAAATAGCATCTCCAAGTAGCATCGCATAGCATAATCCTACCCGGCAATCCTCTCCTCGTCGCCTTGCGGAAAAGCGATCACCGGGTTGTCTGTGGAACTTGGAAGGGTGTGTTTTATTAAGTATCCGGTTCTAGTTGTCATAAGGTCAAGGTACAACTCCAAGTCGTCCTGTTACCGAAGATCACGACTATTCGAATAGATTAACTTCCCTGCAGGGGTGCACCAACTTACCCAGCACGCTTGATCCCATTTGGCCGGACACACTTTCCTGGGTCATGCCCGGCCGCGGAAGATCAACACGTCGCAGCCCCACCTAGGCAAAACAGAGAGGCCAGCACGCCGGTCTAAACCTAAGCGCACATGGGTCTGGGCCCATCGCCCATAGCACACCTGCATGTTGCGTGGGCGGCCGGAAGCAGAACTAGCCCCCTTAATACAAGAGTAGGCTTACGTTCCAATCCGGCGCGCGCCGCTCCGTCGCTGACGTCTGAAGTGCTTCGGCTGATACCACGACGTCGGGATACCCATAACTACTCCCGCGTAGATGGTTAGTGCGTATAGGCTCGTAGCCAACTCAGATCAAATACCAAGATCTCGTTAAGCGTGTTAAGTATCCGCGAACGCCGAACAGGGCCAGGCCCACCTTTCTCCTAGGCGGTCTCAACCTGCCCTGCCGCTCCGCCCCAAAGATCCACTCGCGGGTGCTCCACCAGCCGACCCGACTTTAGTCTCCACATGTATCATGTATAAAGTATATAGTATATACCCGTGATCACCTCCCGAGTGATCACGGCCCAATAGTATAGCAAGGCAGACTGACAAGAATGTAGGGGCAATGATGATAATCTAGCATCCTATACTAAGCATTTAGGATTGCAGGTAAGGTATCAACCGATGTAGCAACAATGTCAGGCTATGCATCAGAATAGGATCAACGGAAAGCAGTAACAGGCTACACTACTCTAATGCAAGCAGTATAGAAGAGAATAGGCGATATCTGGTGATCAAGGGGGGGGGGCTTGCCTGGTTGCTCTGGCAAGAGAGAGGGGTCGTCAACTCCGTAGTTGAACTGGTCAGCAGCAGCGTCGGTCTCGTAGTCTACCGGAGAGAAGAGGGGAAGGAAATAATGAATACAGAGCAAACAAAGCACCACAAAATATATCAAGGCAATACACGGTGTTCGGTGTGCCCTAACGCGGTAGTAGGTGATACCGGTAAAGGGGGGAAAACATCCGGGAAAGTTTTCCCGGTGTTTCGTGTTTTCTGACAGATGAACCGGAGGGGGAAAGTTGCGGGTTTGATATGTTAGGGGTGTGTGGTGGACGAACGGGGTACGTATCCGGGTTCGTCTCGTCGTTCTGAGCAACTTTCATGTTGAAAATATTTTAATCCGAGTTACGGATTAAAAGATATGATTTTCTAAAGATTTTATTAATTTTTGAGATTTAATTAATTATTTTATTTAATTCGAAAATGGATTTATGACATCAGCATGAGGTCATGCTGACGTCAGCAGTCAACAGGGTTGACTGGTCAACCTGACCAGTGGGTCCCACTGGTCAGTGACACATTTTTTAATTAAACATTTTAATTAACCTAATTAGTGTTAATAGGGGGTGGGCCCCATTGTCATACTCTATTAGCTAATTAACAGTAGTTAATTAGGTTAAGTAGTCATTAGATTAATTAATCTTAATTAGCTAAGTTAATCAGAATTAATTAAGTTAATTAATTAATTATTTTTATTATTTATTATTGATTTATTTTTTATATATTTTTTTAACTCCTTTTTTTTAACAGACACGTTCTCTGGGGGCGTGGGGCCCCATCTGTCATAGGCCCAGGGCCTAACGGGCTAACGGGTGCGGGCATGGGCACCGGGGCAAACACCGGGCGTCGGACCCAGGCGCGGCTAGCCGGGGCCGCGGCCACGAGCATCGACGGGACAAGGGCGGGTGCACGCGAGGTCGGGCGTGCGGACGCAAGCGCAGGGGCGCGGCCGGCGAGCGGGAAGGCGCTGGCACGGCAGCGGCAGCAAAAGCATCAGCGGGGCGAGGCCACGACGGACGGGGTCGCGTGTGAGCGCGTGTGGCATCACGGGCACGCACGGGAGGGCGCCAGGGCGAGGCAAGGGTGGCCGGGCGCAGCTGTGGGGCGCGGTGGTTGGTTACAGCGATAGAGGAAAGGAGAGGGAGGCAGAGGCTGGGGCCTCACTTGCGTTGAAGGGAAGCGGAGGCGGCGAGGCTCGGGGTCGGCCGTTGAGGAGGAGGATGGGGACGGTCCGGTGGTGGCAACGCGGACGAGGGCGAGGCGGCCGAGGCGGAGGCAGACGGGGGCGATGAGGCGTACATCGAAGTGGTGGCCCCCCGGCCTCGATCCAGCAGCGTAGACGAAGCAGGGGTCGACGACGGTCCTCCCAGCGAGATCCCAGGCGGCAGGGTGAGCGCGCGGGCGGGCGAGGTCGACGGCGGCCATGGCGAGGCGGCTTCGACGAGCGGACGAGCGGTGCGGGCTCCGGGCGGCATCCAATCGGCGAGGGGCGGCGCGGTCGTCAGGGAGGCGGGGTAGTTCGTGTGGGGCGACGGGGATGGGCGCCGTGGGCTCGTTCCCTCGATCCAAATCTGGATCGGGGAGGGGGAGAATGAACGAGTGTGGGGGGGAGTGGTGGTCGTGGGGCAGAGTGGGGAGATCGTGGGGATGGTTGGGCTCGGGTCTGAGGCGACTCGCCTCTGTCCTCGGTGTGCGGCGACGCGAGAGGGAGTGGGGAGAATCGGGGGAGTGAGTGGGCAACGGGGTTAGGGTTTCGGGTGGGAGGCCATATAGGCCATGGGGTGGCCGGTTGGGCCTTTGCCCAGTTGGGCCAGCCAGTTGGGCCATCTGGCCCAGTGAGGGAGGGGAAGGTTCCTTTTCCTCTCTTCGGTTTTTTTTACTTTTTATTTGTTTTTCTGATTTTGTATTCTTTTAGTTTTTTTTTCTGTTTTAGCTTAGTTTAAATAAAATACAAAGGTGGCACCTAAAATAGTGTTACAATTTATGCCACTGCCACAAACAGCTTAGCACTGAAATAAAATAGTTTTGGAATTGTTTATTATTTTAAAAGCATTTGAACAACTATTTTGCCACTAATTATTTATTATAGTGCATCTAACTACTTTATAACAGTGTGTCTTCTCCACCAATATTTATTATGAATTACTTGCTACATTTAGAACATTTTAGTTTTGACTTTTGAAAATTTTTCTAGTTTAACTTTAATTCAAATTTGAATTTGATTGAGTTTTGAATCATTGCGAGATTATCAACAGTAATCGTTGTGACATGGCCACATTAGCATAGGTTCACTGTTGCTTAATTATCCGGGCGTCACAAGTGCGTACCAAATTCATGACTTAAATATTCTCCCCCACGATCTGATCGTAAGAACTTTATCTTTCGGTCACGTTGATTCTCTACCTCATTCTGAAATTCCTTGAACTTTTCAAAGGTCTCATACTTGTGTTTCATCAAGTAGACATACCCATATTTACTCAAGTCATCAGTGAGAGTTAGAACATAACGATAGCCTCCGCGAGCCTCAATGCTCATTGGACCGCACACATCAGTATGTATGATTTCCAATAAGTTGGTTGCTCGCTCCATTGTTCCGGAGAACGGAGTCTTGGTCATTTTGCCTATGAGGCATGGTTCGCATGTGTCAAATGATTCATAATCTAGAGACTCTAAAAGTCCATCAGCATGGAGCTTCTTCATGCGCTTGACACCAATGTGACCAAGGCGGCAGTGCCACAAGTATGTGGGACTATCGTTATCAACCTTACATCTTTTGGTATTCACACTATGAATATGTGTAACATCACGTTCGAGATTCATTAAGAATAAACCATTGACCAGCGAGGCGTGACCATAAAACATATCTCTCATATAAATAGAACAACCATTATTCTCGGATTTAAATGAGTAGCCATCTCTATCACGCCCAATATGCGACCCTATCCAAAAGGAACTCGAAGGTCCCACCAAGGATAGACCCGCATATTGAAACGCTTTTGCAAGGTGGATATCATTACATCAACATTACATAATAGATGGGGATACATCCAATACATACAAGGTCACAAGAATACAACAATACAACATACAAGAACAGCATCCGACTACGGATGAAACACAAACAGAAACTCAAACGACATCCACCCTGCTAGCCCAGGCTGCCGACCTGGAACCTATCCCCTGATCGAAGAAGAAGCAGAAGAAGAACTCAATGCAAGCAAGCATCGCTCTCGCGTCAGGATCATCGCAAAAACCTGTACCTGCAACTGTTGTGGTAGTAATATGTGAGCCACGAGGACTCAGCAATCCCATTACCATGGGTATCAAGACTAGCAAAGCTTAATGGGAAAGGAAGGGTAAAGTGGTGAGGTTGCAGCAGCGGCTAGGCATGATATGGTGGCTAACATACGCAAATGAGAGCGAGAAGAGAAACAAAGGAATGGTCTTCAACTAGTAATGATCAAGAAGTGATCCTGAGCTCCTACTTACGCCAATCATAACACAGAAACCGTGTTCACTTCCCGGACTCCGCCGAGAAGAGACCATCACGGCTATACACTCGGTTGATGTGTTTTAATTCGGATCAGGTGTCAAGTTATCTACAACCGGACATTAACAAATTCCCATCTGCCACATAACCACGGGCACGACTCTCGAAAGTTTAAACCCTGCAGGGGTGTCCCAACTTAGCCCATGACAAGCTCTCGCGATCAACGGAGGAATAGACCTTCTCCCAGGAAGACCCGATCAGTCTCGGAATCCCGGTTTACAAGACATTTCTACAATGGTAAAACAAGACCAGCAAAGCCGCCCGATGCGCCGACCATCCCGATAGGAGCTGCACATATCTCATTCTCAGGGCAACACCGGATAGGTCAGCCTACGAGTAAAACCAGACCTCGAGTTGCCCCGAGGGGGCCCCGCAGTCTGCCCGGTTCAGACCAGCACTTAGACAAGCACTGGCCCGGGGGGGCTAAAATAAAGATGACCCTCGAGAGAGCGACTCCCAAGGTAAAAAGTAGGTGGTGGTGAGGCAAATGGTAAAACCAAGGTTGGGCCTTGCTGGACAAGTTTTATTCAAAGCGAACTGTCAGGGGGGTCCCATAAATCACCCGACCGCGTTAGGAACGCAAAATCCGGGAACATAACACCGGTATGACGGAAACTAGGGCGGCAAGAGTGGAACAAAACACCAGGCATAAGGCCGAGCCTTCCACCCTTTACCAAATATATAGATGCATTAATAATATAAGAGATATTGTGATATCCCAACATAAATCCTGTCCACCATGGAGAAATCTTCAACTTCACCTACAACTAGCAACGCTATAAGAGGGGCTGAGCAAAAGCGGTAACATAGCCAAACAACGGTTTGCTAGGAATGGTGTCAAAGGTTAGAGGTTCATGGCAATTTGGGAGGCTTGATGAGCAAAAGATAGGTAACGCAGCATAGCGATAGAACGAAGCAACTAGCATAGCAATGATAGTAGTGAGATCCAGGGTAGCGGTCATCTTGCCTGAAATCCCGCAAGGAAGAAGAACGAGTCCATGAAGAAGATGAAGCCACGAAGACGAACCACACGTAGACGAACACATCCTCACGATCGCAACGAAACGGGAACTAACAAGAAGAAGCACACAACATGGTAAACACACCACACATGGACAAGACATGATGCACAACAAGCATGATGCATGACAAGGCTACATGAAGCTACTCATGGCAAGAGATGATGCATACAAGAGTAACATATCAAGGCAAGTTTAAATGAGGTCGGGAACAACATATAACAATTCCGGTAAGTCCTCATATGCATATTTCGAAATTGGCCCAGAACTGAATAAACCTTATGTTCAAGTTGTTAAACAGCAAGTTAAAGATCACCAAGAAGATCTACACGAAATTCTAGTCAAGTTACATATAAAGTTCATTTAATTCGGAGCTACGGCCTAGAAGATATGAGCAAAACAAGTTAAACATGGCATTGATGCAAAATGCACCCAAACATCAATCAAACACACCAAAACAAGGATGCAACATGGTAACATGGAACTACATGCAAAAACAAGCAAGTTTCATATAGAGCACACTCAAAACGGAGCAACGGTGCAACACACACACACTATACAAGTCATAACAACAATCTGTCCATAACAGCAACTAGGCACATTGCAAGCATCAAAACAATAAGCTACAGCACCCCAACATGATAACAAAAGTCATGGGCATGAAGTACTGGTAAAGCATAACAAAACATGAACACTGAGCTATCTCCAGAAATCACTAGAACATGCTCCAAAATACATGGTAAGATTGCAAATAATAACAGTTTCAGACTTTGCAGAAATAACATCAGGTTGCAATGTTTAGAGCTATCAAACAACATGTTACAGGAACTTATCATGGCAAATAAAGTCATGGCATGATACTACTAAATGCATAGAACAACAGTCCCTTACTGACCATGAGCCAAAAAGGACCAGAAGATAAGATGGCACCCATGTAAACATGGCAAGTTATATTACAGATTCAAACATGGCAGGAACAACAATAAGTAGGCATGTTCGTGAGCTCGAACCACTCACCACAGAGCAATACATGGCATGGCAAGGCAACAAACAGTAAGAAGGTATGTTTATGAAGCTAAGAATGGCAATAGCAAGTTCATAGGGTTCATGGATCGCTAGGGAAACGCATGGAAACAACTGAACTTAATGTAAACAGGCTGACAACAACATTATCAAGCAACTTTGGAGCAAGATATGAACAATCTACAGCAAGCTATTAATACAACCAGGGACATGTATGGATAGAGCATGACATGTAGATCAAAACATGTTTAATTATGCATAGAATGATTAGTAGCAACATGTTAACATAGCAACAAAATATAACATAATCTGTCAGGAAAACAGCAACAGCAAGTACACTACTTAACAAGCTCAATTCACTCACCACAAGTCATTGCATGACAAGATAAGCATAGCATCATCAACAAGACATGTTTGTGAAACAAACCAAGGCAAGAACAAGTCCATAGCATGCAAGGATCAAATATAGCAACCTTGGCCAAATTGAACAACAAGTAAACAATCTGCCAGGAAACATTTTGAAGCAAAAGTAGAGCACCAAAATGACATGCTAGACTACTCCATAATTGCAAACAAGGGCATGAATGGATAGACAATAACCACATGTTCAAAACACCCTTACTGAAGTATCTCAAAATATGCATGGATCTCTTTGTAGCATCAAGTTTACATGGCATCAAAATAACAGCAGAACAGGGACTAAAATCAGCAACATCACGAAGCCTAGTTTGCATGCTTGTGCTAGTCACCACATTGATCACAAAAATACATGGCATATACCCCTGGAAAGATGGCATGGCATAGATCAAAACACATGAAGACATCAACCTCATAGGATGCACACACCAATCATGGCAAAAATGACAAATGAGCAAGTTATAACAGTTTCAGCAGATTAACATCAACATGCACTCTTCCAACAGTATTTCGGGCATCAATTTGAGCTCAAATGAAAATGATGCACTGGAATGAAATGAAGTACTCGTCGAGACGAACAATTTGACATATTACACGCACGAAACGGAGCTACGGATGCAGAGATATAGCATGACGAACATGGCATGACAATGTTTGAAAATAGGGACTTAGGCAAAATCGGGGTCAACCTCAAATTCCAGATCTAGGGTTCTTCGGCACGGACTTCGAGGTTCGCCGGTCTTCTCGCCGGAGTTGAGGGAGAGGAAGCCGGAGGGAGGCGGATCCGGCCGGTCCCGTCCCGGATCCGGCCGGGGACGCCGGCGACCGGGCGCGGCGGCGAACGGGGCGGCGCGGGGTGGAGGGCGAGGTCCGCGGCGGCGGACGTGGCGCGGAGGCGGCGGCGCATGGCGGCAATGCGCGGCCGGAGCGGCGGAGGCGGCACGACGCCGGCCGACAGAGGCGGCGGAGGCCGGGCGCGGGAGGCGAGGCGCGGCGGCGTGGAGCGCGCGGCTCAGGGCGGCGGGCAGTGCGCGGCCGGCGGGGACCCGGCGCGGCGGCGCGGGTCGCGGCGGTGGGGAGCCGCGAGGGCGGCGGCGAGGCTCCCGGGCGGCGGCGGGCGGCGCGTGGGCCGGCAGGGCCCCGCCTGGGCTCGCGGGCCCGCGGCGGCGCGCGGGTGGCCGGGGTGGCCATGTGGCGGCTGAAGCTGACGTGGCGGCCTCGGATTGGCCGGGGCGACGTGGTCGGCGCACGTGTCCGGCGTGGGCGGACGCGTCCGGCGGCGCGGGGAGAGGAGGCTAGGGTTTGATCTGCGCGAAAATCTAGGAGGGACACATATTTATAGGTAGAGGGAGCTAGGAGAGTCCAAATGAGGTGCGGTTTTCAGCCACGCGATCGTGATCGAACGACCGAGAGCATGGAGGGGAGTTAGATGGGTTTTGGGCCACTTTGGAAGGGGTGTTGGGCTGCAACAAAAGAGGGCTTTGCGGTTACCCGGTTAACCGTTGGAGTATCAAACGACCTCCAAATGGCACAAAACTTGACAGGCGGTCTACCGGTGCTATACCAAGGCCGCTTGGCAAACCTCGGGCCATTCCGAGAAAGTTTAATACCCGCACAAGAGAAGAGGCAAAAAGGGGAACGCCGGATGACGTAGAAGCGCCGGATTGCAAAATAGACAACGGGGAAAATGCTCGGATGCATGAGATGAACACGTATGCAAAATGAGATGCACATGATGACACGATATGAAATGCAGATGATGACATGGCAGGGTGCAACACGCAAGCAAATGACATGGCAATGACGGCGAATAACTAGCAGACACCTGGCGCATCGGATCCGGGGCGTTAAAATCTCGTATTAAACGCGATCCAGATACAATGTTCATGCTCAAAGCTAGCACTAAATAACAATTATTGAGGTTTAAAACTAATCCCGTAGGTAAATGTAGAGGTAGCGTGCCGACGGCGATCACATCGACCTTCGAACCATTCCCGACGCGCATCGTCACCTCGTCCTTTGCCAGTCTCCGCTTATTCCGCAGCTCCTGCTTTGAGTTACAAATATGAGCAACCGCACCGGTATCAAATACCCAGGAGCTACTATGAGTGCTAGTAAGGTACACATCAATAACATGTATATCACATATACCTTTGGTGTTGCCGGCCTTCTTGTCTGCTAAGTAATTGGGCAGTTACGCTTCCAGTGACCACTTCCCTTGCAATAAAAGCACTCAGTCTCAAGCTTGGGTCCATTCTTTGACTTCTTCCCGACAACTGGCTTACCGGGCGCGGCAACTCCCATGCCATCCTTCTTTAAGTTCTTCTTACCCTTGCCTTTCTTGAACTTAGTGGTTTTATTCACCATCAACACTTGATGTTCCTTTTTGATCTCTACCTCCACTGATTTCAGCATTGAATATACCTCAGGAATGGTCTTTTCCATCCCCTGCATATTGAAGTTCATCACAAAGCTCTTGTAGCTCGGTGGAAGCGACTGAAGGATTCTGTCAATAACCACGTCATCCAGGAGATTAACTCCCAGCTGAGTCAAGCGGTTGTGCAACCCAGACATTTTGAGTATGTGCTCACTGACAGAACTATTTCCCTCCATCTTACAACTGAAGAACTTGTCGGAGACTTCATATCTCTCGACCCGGGCATGAGCTTGGAAAACCATTTTCAGCTCTTCGAACATCTCATATGCTCCGTGTTGCTCAAAACGCTTTTGGCGCCCCGGTTCTAAGCTGTAAAGCATGCCGCACTAAACGAGGGAGTAATCATCAGCATGAGACTGCCAAGCGTTCATAACATCTTGGTTCTCTGGGATGGGTGCTTCACCTAGCGGTGCTTGTAGGACATAATCTTTCTTTGCAGCTATGAGGATGATCCTTAGGTTCCGGACCTAGTCCGTATAGTTGCTGCCATCATCTTTCAGCTTGGTTTTCTCTAGGAACGCGTTGAAGTTGAGGGCAACATTAGCGTGGGCCATTTGATCTAGAAGACATATTGTAAAGATTTTAGACTAAGTTCATGATAACTAAGTTCATCTAATCAAATTATTCAATGAACTCCCACTCAGACAGACATCCCTCTAGTCATCTAAGTGAAACATGATCCGAGTCAACTAGGCCATGTCCGATCATCACGTGAGATGGACTAGTCATCATCGGTGAACATCTTCATGTTGATCGTATCTTCTATATGACTCATGCTCGACCTTTCGGTCTTCCGTGTTCCGAGGCCATGTCTGTACATGCTAGGCTCGTCAAGTCAACCTAAGTGTATTGCGTGTGTAAATCTGGCTTACACCCGTTGTATTCGAACGTTAGGATCTATCACACCCGATCATCACGTGGTGCTTCGAAAGAACGAACCTTCGCAATGGTGCACAGTTAGGGGGAACACTTTCTTGAAATTATTGCGAGGGATCATCTTATTTAATCTACCGTCGTTCTAAGCAAATAAGATGTAAAACATGATAAACATCACATGCAATCAAATAGTGACATGATATGGCCAATATCATATTGCTCCTTTGATCTCCATCTTCGGGGCGCCATGATCATCTTCATCACCGGCATGACACCATGATCTCCATCATCATGATCTCCATCATCGTGTCTTCATGAAGTTGTCACGCCAACGATTACTTCTACTTCTATGGCTAACGCGTTTAGCAATAAAGTAAAGTAATTTACATGGCATTATTCAATGACACGCAGGTCATACAAAAAATAAAGACAACTCCTATGGCTCCTGCCGGTTGTCATACTCATCGACATGCAAGTCGTGATTCATATTACAAGAACATGATCAATCTCATACATCACATATATCATTCATCACATCCTTTTGGCAATATCACATCACAAGGCATATGCTGCAAAAACAAGTTAGACGTCCTCTAATTGTTGTTGCAAGTTTTTACGTGGCTTCTATAGGTTTCTAGCAAGAACGTTTCTTACCTACGTAAAACCACAACGTGATATGCCAATTTCTATTTACCCTTCATCAGGACTCTTTTCATCGAATCCGCTCCAACTAAAGTGGGAGAGACAGACACCCGCTAGCCACCTTATGCAACTAGTGCATGTCAGTCGGTGGAACCTGTCTCACGTAAGCGTACGCGTACAAGTTTGTGTTCTACTCGTGCATAGTAACTACGCATAGACCTAGCTCATGATGCCACTGTTGGGGAACATTGCAGAAAATAAAAAATTTCTACGCTTCACCAAGATCAATCTATGGAGCCATCTAGCAACAAGAGAGAGGAGTGCATCTACATACCCTTGTAGATCGCGCGCGGAAGCGTTCAAGAGAATGGGGTTGAGGGAGTCGTACTCGTCGTGATCCAAATCACCGGAGATCCTAGCGCCGAACGGATGGCACCTCCGAGTTGAACACACGTACGGCTGGGAAGACGTCTCCTCCTTCTTGATCCAGCAAGGGGGAAGGACAGGTTGATGGAGATCCAGCAGCACGACGGCATGGTGGTGGATGCAGCAGCGATCTCGGCAGGGCTTCGCCAAGCACAGCGAGAGGGAGAGGTGTCACGGGAGGGAGAGGGAGGCGCCAGGAGCTAGGGTGCGCAGCCCTCCCTCCCTCCTCTTTATATAGGGGTCCAGGGGGGGGGGCCGGCCCCTCTAGATCCCATCTAGAAGGGGGGCGGCGGCCAAGGGGGGTGGCTTGCCCCTCAAGCCAAGTGGGCACGCACCCCACCCCTAGGGTTTCCAACCCTAGGCACAGGTGGGGCCCAAGGGGGGGCGCACCAGCCCACCAGGGGCTGGTTCCCCTCTCACTTCATCCCACTGGGCCCTCCGGGATAGGTGGCCCCACCCGGTGGACCCCTGGGACCCTTCCGGTGGTCCCGGTACAATACCGGTGACCCCCGAAACTTTCCCGATGGCCGAAACTGAACTTCCTATATATAAATATTCACCTCCGGACCATTCTGTAACTCCTCGTGACGTCCGAGATCTCATCCGGGACTCCAAACAACTTTCGAGTTACTACATACTAATATCTCAACAACCCTAGCGTCACCGAACCTTAAGTGTCTAGACCCTACGGGTTCGGGAGACATGCAGACATGACCGAGATGCCTCTTCGGTCAATATCCAACAGCGGGAGCTGGATACCCATGTTGGCTCCCACATGCTCCTCGATGATATCATCGGATGAACCACGATGTCGAGGATTCAATCAATCCTGTATACAATTCCCTTTGTCAATCGGTACGTTACTTTCTCGAGATTCGATCGTCGGTATCCCAATACCTCGTTTAATCTCGTTACCAGCAAGTCACTTTACTCGTACCGTAATGCATGATCCCGTGACCAGACACTTGGTCACATTGAGCTCATTATGATGATGCATTACCGAGTGGTCCCAGAGATACCTCTCCGTCATACGGAGTGACAAATCCCAGTCTCGATTCGTGCCAACCCAACAGACACTTTCGGAGATACCCGTAGTGCACCTTTATAGTCACCCAGTTACGTTGTGACGTTTGGCACACCCAAAGCACTCCTACGGTATCCGGGAGTTGCATAATCTCATGGTCTAAGTAAATGATACTTGACATTTGGAAAAGCTCTAGCGAAACAAACTACACGATCTTGTGCTATGCTTAGGATTGGGTCTTGTCCATCACATCATTCTCCTAATGATGTGATCCCGTTATCAATGACATCCAATGTCCATAGTCAGGAAACCATGACTATATATTGATCAACGAGCTAGTCAACTAGAGGCTCACTAGGGACGTGTTGTGGTCTATATATTCACACATGTATTATGATTTCCGGATAACACAATTATAGCATGAACAATAGACAATTATCATGAACAAGGAAATATAATAATTACCATTTTATTATTGCCTCTAGGGCATATTTCCAACAACATATATGCATGGAGACCAAGAAAACAAAACCACATATGAATATACTCACTTCGGCATGACCTATCCACCTGCATTAGAAAGGACCCAAAGCGTGTATCTGTGAAAAGTAATGTGACACTCGAGATGCTCCCCTCGTCACAGATGCGTTGTAGCACCACACTCACTGCTCGGATAGCCGCGCCACATGGTCCAAACCAAGATGACACCATTCATGGAAGGATGGCTAAATTCTTCTATTTTTTATGCGGAAAAAACTTCCCATTAATCGACGGGTGTAGCTAAACTACTAGCAACCAATTCTTGAACAAAATCTGGCATATGATCCAACCACACAATGGATGGCACAGTCACATGATAACCATATTGCACCAAGGAATGCGCCATAGAATTACAAGTCCTAGGATAAAAGACGAATTCAAAAGAATGGGACCGAAGAATGCAACTACTCCTAGCTTCACGGTAGAGGAAACCGAACTTTGCATCGTCAAAATTGCCAAAGTTGAGAGCTTGTACCAAAGACAAAGAGTTAGAATCCAACATAATACGATAGATACCTGATGGGGAACGAAGCATGAAAATCAAAAAATTTCCTACGAAACACCCAAGATTCATTCTAGAATATGCATAGCTACGAGAGGGGAGTGTGTCTACATACCCTTGTAGACCAAAAGCGTTAGTGTCGTGACGCGGTTAATGTAATCGTACTCTTCACGATCCAATCATGATTCAATCTGATCTAGTGCCGAATAGACGTCACCTCCGAGATTAGCACGCGTTCAGCTCGATCATGTCATCTCCTTCTTGATCCAGCAAGTGAGGGAGAGGAGGTAGATGAGATCGAAACCAGCACGACGGTATGGTGGTGGTGGCAATAGCGGAATTCTGGTAGGGCTTCGCCAAGCGCGTGCCGGAGAAAAGCTGGAGGAGTTGGGAGCAATGGAAGGCAAGGATGGAGGTGTATGGCTGCCCTCCCACCTCCCCACTATATATAGGGGTAAGGGGGAGGGGGGCAGCCCTAGAGGGTGGCTTTGCCCCAAGCCAAGGGGGGCACCTCCCACCCCTATGGTTTTCCCTCCCTAGGTGCATGGGCCTGGTGGGGGTCTGGTGTGCCTGGCCCATCTAGGCTAGGGCACCCTCTACAACCCACGTGGGTCCTTAGGGCTGGTGGACCCCCCGTGGAGCCCTGGACACCTTTGGTGCCTCTGGTACACTTGCCGGTATGCCCCCGAACTTTTCCGGTGGCTAAAAGAGGACTTCCCATATGCGAATCTTTACCTCAGGACAATTCTGGAGCTCCTCGTGATATCCCAGATCCCATCTGAGACTCCAAACAACCTTCAAACTTTCCGCTATTAATATCTCAATACTACCCTAGTGCTACCGAACGTTAAGCATGTGGCCCTATGGATTCGGGAACATGCAAACATCATTGAGACTCCTCCGATCAATAATCAATAGCGGGACCTAGATGCCCATATTGAGTCCTAAATATTCAACGAAGATCTTTATCAGTTGAACCATGATGTCAAGGATTCAGTCAATCCTGTATGCAATTCCCTTTGTCCGGTGATATGTTACTTGCTCGAGATTCGATCGTCGGTATCTCCATACCTAGTTCAATCTTGTTACCGGCAAGTCTCTTTACTCATTCTGTAATACAAGATCCCGTGACTAAACTCATTAGTGACTTGAAGCTTCTTATGATGTTGTATTACAGAGAGGGCCCAGAGATATCTCTCCGTCACACGAAGCGACAAATCCCAGTCTCGATCCATGCAACCCAACATACACCTTCGGAGATACCTGTAGAGCACCTTTATGATCACCCAGTTATGAAGTGATGTTTGATAGCACACAAAGTATTTCTCTAGTGTCCGAGAGTGGCATGATCTCATGGTCTAAGGAACTGATACTTGACATGAATAAAGCTATAGCAAATAACTAAATGATCCGATGATAAGCTTATAGTTGGGCATGTCCATCACATCATTCTCCTAATGATGTGATCCCGTTATCAAATGACAAATCATGTCTATGGTTAGGAAACCTTAACCATCATTGATCAACAAGCTAGTCTAGTAGATACTTACTAGGAACACGGTGTAGTTTATGTATTCAAACATGTATTTAAGTTTTCGAATAATACAATTCTAGCATGAATAATAAACATTTACCATGAACAGGAAATATGATAATAACAATCTATTATTGCCTCTAGGGCATATTTCCAATAGCATCAGCGTTGCTTGCTCCCTCAATTGCCGCTCGACATGCCTCTCCTTCAGCTTGCAAAGCAATTTTAACATGCTCAAGCGTACCCACCCCAGCAACAAGGAATTCTCCCTCATCTGATTGCAAAACATAGCCAAACGCCCCATCTCATGACCCTGCTTGAAAGTCGCATCAAAGTTAACTTTGACATACTCGGACCTCAGTTGCTCCATCTATTTGCAGTAGGAGAAGAAACTTGGCTGTGTGGAAGGACATCGGCTGCAAACTCCAGTAAGTGCCTTTGTACCATGGAAATAATCTCGTCCACTGTCTTACCTTTCCCCCCGCCATATATCATATCGATCCAATTGATAGTGTATCGTATATATACTAATGCAACCCTTCCTAGGTATGTATATTGTGATTAGGGAGTTTTAAGTAGCCTTGAGATGTGCTCAAAGGGTGAAGTGTCAAAATCTGGAGAGGGGCCTCGGGCGGGACACTATGAGGCCCCATCCCATAGAATTTTCTTCTGTGCTCTTATGGTTCGGAAGAGAAACAAAAGAGACACTCTCCCATTGTGGTTGATGTCACAGATTGTCAGTTCAATCCTAGAACTAGCAACAATGCTACACTTATGCATAGTTTCTACTTGATGCCACATACATCCGTCTAAGACTCCCGTAGCAAATCGTCCATAGGTAGAGCATTATTGCTAGAACTAGCTAGTTACTTGAACGGTCAAATCTTCTGCCTAGTTGCTCTTCTTCACCTTGGAGCCAAGTCTGTCATGGTGTGCGAAGCAATGACCATGGACATGGAGTGGATGTCCTTGTTGTCCCTGGCGACGTAGCCAGATACGTCTCCAACGTATCTATAATTTTTGATTGTTCCAAGCTATTATATTACCCATCTTGGATGTTTTATATGAATTTATATGGTTTTTATATGATTTTTGAGACTAATCTATTAACCTAGAGCCCAGCGCCAGTTTCTATTTTTTCCTTGTTTTTGAGTTTTACAGAGAAGGAATATCAAATGGGGTCCAAACGAGTTGAAAATTCCCGATGATTTTTTATGGACGGGAAGAAGCCCCCGAAGCAAAAGAGTTGGGCGAGAAGAGTCCCAAGTCATCCATGAGGGTGGAGGGCGCGCCCTACCTCCCTGGGCGCATCCCCTACCTCGTGGCTGACTCGGAGGCCCCCCAGACGTGAAACCGACGCCAAAAATTCCTATAAATACAGAAACCCCCAAAAAGAAACCTAGATCGGGAGTTCCGCCACCACAAGCCTCTGTAGCCACCAAAAACCAATCGGGACCCTGTTCCGGCACCCTGCCGGAGGGGGATCCATAACCGGTGGCCATCGTCATCATCCCAGCGCTTTCCATTACAAGGAGGGAGTAGTTCACCCTCGGGGCTGAGGGTCGTATGTACCAGTAGCTATGTTTTTGATCTCTCTCTCTGTCTCTCTCTCTCTCTCTCTCTCTCGTGTTCTTGATATGGCACGATCTTGATGTACCGCGAGCTTTGCTATTATAGTTGGATCTTATGGTGTTTCTCCCCCTCTATCTCCTTGTGATGAATTGAGTTTTCCCTTTGAAGTTGTCTTATCGGATTGAGTCTTTAAGGATTTGAGAACACTTGATGTATGTCTTGCATGTGCTTATCTGTGGTGACAATGGGATATTCACGTGATCTACTTGATGTATGTTTTGGTGATCAACTTGCGGGTTCAGTAACCTTGTGAACTTATGCATAGAGGTTGGCACACATTTTTGTCTTGACTCTTCGGTAGAAACTTTGGGGCACTCTTTGAAGTTCTTTGTGTTGGTTTGAATAGATGAATCTGAGATTGTGTGATGCATATCGTATAATCATACCCACGGATACTTGTGGTGACATTGGAGTATCTAGGTGACATTAGGGTTTTGGTTGATTTGTGTCTTAAGGTGTTATTTTACTATGAACTCTAGGGATATTTGTGACACTTATAGGAATAGCCGAATGGATTGATCGGAAAGAATAACTTTGAGGTGGTTTCGTACCCTACAATAATCTCTTCATTTGTTCTCCACTATTAGTGACTTTGGAGTGACTCTTTGTTGCACGTTGAGGGATAGTTATATGATCGAATTATGTTATTATTGTTGAGAGAACTTGCACTAGTGAAAGAATGAACCCTAGGCCTTGTTTCGAAGCATTGTAATACCATTTTTGCTCACTTTTACCACTTGCTACCTTGATGTTTTTATAATTTCAGATTACAAAAACTTATATCTACCATCCATATTGCACTTGTATCACCATCTCTTCGCCGAACTAGTGCACCTATACAATTTACCATTGTATTGGGTGTGTTGGGGACACAATAGACTCTTTGTTATTTGGTTGCAGGGTTGTTTGAGAGAGACCATCTTCATCCTACGCCTCCCACGGATTGATAAATCTTAGGTCATCCACTTGAGGTAAATTTGCTACTATCCTACAAACCTTTCCACTTGCAGGCCCAACAACGTCTACAAGAAGAAGGTTGCATAGTAGACATCAAGCTCTTTTCTGGCGCCGTTGTCGGGGAGGTTAGTGCTTGAAGGTATATCTTTATATCTTGCAATCGAATCTTTTAGTTTCTTGTTTTATCACTAGTTTAGTTTATAAAAGAAAAATACAAAAAATGGAATTGGGGTTTCCACATATGCTTCATCTTTTTAATGTCTTTCGTGAAAATGATGGAAAGGAAATTGTGCTCAATTGCTAGAGGAAGAAGTCTATAAAATGTTTGGCACTAAATATTTGAATGATGGGCATGATTGCGATGTTGTTAGTATGAATTCTTTGAATATCCATGATGCTAATGATATGTAAAGCCACAAGCTTGGGGATGCTATGTTTGATGAAGATGATATTTTTTGTCCCCCAAGTTTTGATGAGCAAAGTTATTATGATGATAGCATGCCTCCTATTTATGATGGTTATATTGATGAAAGTGGATTTGGAGAGGTCATGACTTTATTTAGTGATGAATCCAGTATTTCTGAAGAGGTTCCAATTGATTATGAGCACAAAGTTGCTATCTATGATGATTATTGTGATGACATGTATGCTATAAAGAATAATGTTAACCATGAAAATTGTCATCATGATTTTAATTTTCAATTGGATTATGCCTCACATGATAGTTATTTTGTTGAGTTTGCTCCCACTATTTGGAATGAGAAGAATTTTTCTTATGTGGAGAGTAATAAAATTTCTATGCTTATGCATCATGAAAATGCTTTATGTGATGGTTATATTGTTGAATTCATTCATGATGCTACTAAAAATTATTGTGAGGGAGGAATATATGCTTGTAGGAATTGCAATAATATCAAGTTTCCTCTCTATGTGCTTAAAGTTTTGAAGTTATGCTTGTTTTGCCTTCCTATGCTAGTTGATTATTGTTACCATAAGTTGTTTGCTCACAAAATCCCCATGCATAGGAAGTGGGTTAGACTTAAATACGCTAGTCATATTCTTCATGATGTTCTCTTTATGTTTTGGTTCTTATCTTTTATGTCAGCATCATTGAAATCATCATGCCTAGCTAAAATGCATTAAAGAAAATCACTTTTTGGGAGACAACCCAATATTTACCCTTACTATTTTTGTGTGTTCACATGATTATTCTACTGTAGTAATCATGTTTTATAGTTTTTGTTTCAATAAAGTGCCAAGTAACGCTTTTAGGATAGCTTGTGGTGATAGTTGTGTTGATCCTGCTGAAAATCAGAAACTTTTGCACTCAGTAAGTAATTTCCAGAATCTTATTGAAACGTGCTTTTGACCTAATTCTTTTTGCTATGGATTGGTGCACAAATTTCTCAGGTGTAACTAATTACTCCTCTGGAGTACTACAGACTGTTCTGTTTTTGACAGATTCTGTTTTTGTTGTGTTGTTTGCTTATTTTGATGAATATATGAGTGGTATCGGAGGGTACGAACCATAGAGAAGTTGGAATAAAGTAGATAAAACACCAATATGAATTTAAAATGAGTTCACAACAGTTGTTGTAGTGGTGATTTATTTTCTTATACTAACGGAGCTTACGAGTTTTCTGTTGAGTTTTATGTTGTGAAGTTTTCAAGTTTTGGGTAAGGATTTGATGGACTATGGAATAAGGAGTGGCAAGAGCCTAAGCTTGGGGATGCCCAAGGTACCCCAAGTTAAAATTCAAGGACAACCAAAAGCCTAAGCTTGGGGATGCCCCGGAAGGCATCCCCTCTTTCGTCTTCGTCTATGGGTAACTTTACTTGGAGCTATATTTTTATTCACCACATGATATGTCTTTTGCTTGGGGCGTCATTTTATTTTATTTTGTTTTGCTTGCTGTTTGAATAATATCTGAAGATCTGAAGTTCTTAAATGTTAGAGAGTCTTCACATAGTTGCATAATTATTCGGCTACTCATTGATCTTCACTTATATCTTCTGGAGTAGTTTGTCATTTGCTCTAGTGCTTCACTTATATCTTTTTAGAGCATGATGGAGGTTTTATTTTGAGGAAATTGATGAACTCTTATGCTTCACTTATATTATTTTGAGAGTCTTAAACAACATGGTAATTTGCTTAGGTTATGAATTTTGTCCTAATATGATGGGCATCCAAGAGGGATATAATTAAAACTTTCATATAAAGTGCTTTGAATACTATGTGGCGGGGGAAACGAACACCTATGGGGTCACAAGGATCCCTTCTATCTTCGGTGGGGGATTAGCTACACGAAGAGCAGGTCTAGCAGTGAGCACACATGGGATTTTACCCAGGTTCGGGATGCAAAGGTGCGTAATACCCTAGTCCTGCTTGTCTGGATATATGTGTTCTTGAGCTTTTGAACTAGCTACGATGCATGCACGGTCCAAAAGTCCGAATCCTCTCTCTATATGCCTTGGACCTCCTTTTATACGTAAACGGGTTGCCACAGTGGCACGCAGGAGGTGGCAAGCTACAGTGTACGAGCTTATCGCTCGGCACCGTAGGACAAACACATTTAATGCGTTGCCTATGTGCCCTCTTGCTTTATTGGGGACGGAAACAGAAGCCATCTCGTCCGTCGTCGCTCCTCCTTGCTTCGACACGCATCCAGGCCGACGAGGCATGCGGTGCCATGCTAGCTAACTAGTTGTTGTATTGGCGCGATGGTAAATCCTCCACGAAGATCTGCATGCCACCACGCAGGTGTCTGCTTAGTTGGCACGCCGATCATCATACTGGAGTGGTGGTGAGGTGGCGAATCCTTGCCGGGCGTGGTTCTGGCCGCGGCCCAGCGATCGTCCCGGGCAAGGCTTGCTGGGGGCCTTGGAGTCGTCCCCGGCAAGGGTCTTGTCGGGGGTCTTCGTCTTCTGGTCCCACGTGGACCTGTGGGCTGTCAATCTTTATGAGGACGTGCATGCTACCAAGCATGCGTTCTCAGATCTTGATCTTAACGTTGTCGATGGTGTCAGAGCTCTCAGCCTCAAGGGTTATGAGCTTGTTGGTGCTGTGCAGGCAGACCCGGCAAGGCTGTTGCCGGGGGAGGTCCAGCCTGCCTTCTGCTCCTTGTTCTTCGAGTATCTGTTTTGGTGGTCTTCAAGTTTTGTCTTCCTCTGCCTCGCCAAGCCCTGCGCAGGTGTGGTTGCGACTGCCCGTGCACAAGTAAGGGGTACAGAAGCACCCATGGCCTGGGCCACAAATAAGCGCAAGGCGTCGTTGGGCCAGGCCCAAAGCAGTGCGCGGGCGGGCGTGGCAGAGATGGATCGCCATGATCTTTCTGTCAATTCTGCTTCCCCATGACCCACGTTGGGCGCGTGACGTGGGGGTCGTGCATGGGATGGGCATGGCACGCATGCTTTACCCCGCAGTAAATGGTAACGAGGTGGCCCGCGCCTTCCCCATAAAAAGGGAAATCTGTAGGGGCACTACTTATTTATCCTCTCTGCTCCTCCCAATCTTGGAACCGCCGTTCCCCTTCTTCTTGCTTGAGCGAAAACGAGAGTTCTTGCTTCTCCTCACCGCCGCCGCGCCTCCATTGCTTCCAGATCACTTGCCTCTTCTCAGCCGCCATGGCACCCAAGGCAAGCAAGGGAAAGGGCGCAGCCAAGGCCGCCGAGGGTAGAGAGGCGTCGGAGAATGAGCTGGTGTAGTTGCGGAAGAAGCACGCCCTCTTCGTCTCATCGATCGACGTGCTCACCCTCAGGGACCAGTTCTGGTACCTGTGGGGGAGGGAGACGACGGGGCATCCCGCCACAGTGGTCATCCCTGCTCCCTTCGCCAAGCTTGGTCCGAAAACTTATCCTTTCTCTGTTGACTATTTTTCCTGCGGCCTCTGCCCTCCTTTCTCCGACTTCTTCAATGACACCATGCACACATTTGGCTTCCGCCTTCTGGATTTCAGCCAAATGCGGTGGCGTGCATGGCTTTCTTCCCCCATCTTTGCGAAGGTTTTGCGGGGTTCATCCCAACACGGCACTCTTTCGCCACTACTTCACCCCCTGTATCCATCCAGGGGACGCCATTTCTGGCTGCGTCACTTGGATCCCCAGGGCTTCGAGCAAAGGTGTGTACCCGGAGGAAGGCCAGAAGGAGCGGTGGGATGAATGGTGGGGCCGGTGGTGCTGGATTGTGGAGGAGGACCCACGACCGTTTTGCGAGGTTCGCTGGAGTCCGCCGGTCCGCGGCAACGATTGTAGCAATCTCGACCCCGACGACAAGAAGCTCACGATCGCCACCACCAGAATTCACCGCCTCGTCTCCGCCGGCCTCACCCTGGAGATGATTGGGGCTGACTTCATCCACCGCCATATCGCCCCTTTGCATCAAAAGGGGAGGCCGACCTAGGATTTCAAGAATGCAGAAGATATCATGAGGCTCCGCCCTAGCCTGAAGCATAACTTCACGGTGATGCAGCATGCGTCCATCTGCCAGAGGCTCTTTCAGCTCAAAGTCGACAAGGACGACAACGCTGAGAGGACCGTCAAGGCCGCAAAAACCGGCAAGACCAGCAACCCATTCAGGTTGCCGGTGGGGTGATACGTCTCCAACGTATCTATAATTTATGAAGTATTCATGCCATGTTTACAATAGTTTTATATGATTTTGGTATGATTTGATTAGAACTAACCTGGACTGACGCAGTTTTCAGCAGAACTACCGTGGTGTTGTTTTTGTGCAAAAATAAAAGTTCTCGGAATGTGCTGGAAATCAGCGGAGATTTTTTGTGGAAAATATAAAAAATACTGGAACAAAAATCTACCAGAGGGGAGTCCCATGGGCCCCACGAGGGTGGGGGTGCTCCCACCCCCTGGGGCGCTCCCCTGTACCTCGTGGACATCCCCTGGACCCCCCTGACGTGAAATCAACGCCAACTTCTCCTATAAGTACAGAAACCTTCGAGAAATAATCTAGATCGGAAGTTCCGCTACCGCAAGCCTTTGTAGCCACGAGAAATCAATCTAGGCCCTCTTCGGCACCCTGACGGAGGGCGCCATCATCACCGGAGGCCATGGAGGAGGATCCCGGAGGGGCCATCATCGCCATAAAGGCCAAGGACCAGAGGGAAAACCTCTCCCCATCCAGGGGGAGGCCATGGAGGAGGAAGCATAAGGGGGAGAACCTCTCCTCCTCTCTCTCGGTGGCGCCGGAGTGCCATCAGGAGGGGAATCATCGTCGCGGTGATCGTCTTCATGAACATCACCATCATCATCACCATCCTCATCTCTTTTACGCGGTCCACTCTCCCGCATCCCATTGTAATCCCTACTTGAACATGGTGCTTTATGCCACATATTATGATCCAATGATGTGTTGCCATCCTATGATGTTTTGAGTAGATATTTTTTGTCTTTGGGTTGATTGATGATCTAGATTGGTATGAGTTGTATGTTTTATTTTGGTGCTGTCCTATGGTGCCTGCATTGCGTGAGTGACTGAAACACAAACCCGGATAAGTGGGTCATGGCATATGGGAATAAAGCGGACTTGATACTTTAATGCTATGGTTGGGTTTTACCTTAATGATCTTTAGTAGTTGCGGATGCTTGCTAGAGTTCCAATCATAAGTGCATATGATCCAAGAAGAGAAAGTATGTTAGCTTATGCCTCTCCCTCATATGAAATTGCGGTCTTGTTAACAATTGCCTAGGATAATTCTGTCACAGCCCCAGTTCAGCCCTTGCTTGACTTTGCTTGTTCATCATGCCATCATGTTTAAATTCCAAAGAAATTTGAAATGGGGATTGTTGAAACCCTAGCACCAAATGAAATTTAACTAGGTTCAATAAAAATATTTTCAATAACCCAGAATGCCCTTTGGAAATGTTCATAATTTCTGTTAAAGGTGAAAACCACTTCCAAAAATGATGAACATATTTATAGGCTATTCCTGGATTTTTGAATTAAATTATATAGTATTTGCATTTGGCATTTAAATGCTATTAAATATTTCAAATGCTCAAATAATCATAAACTAAAATGTTTACTGTTGGATATATTCTAAACAGTAGCCATGATTAGTTTCATGATTTTTGAAAGTGTCTGAGTATTTTTAATAAAGCCCTAAATTTACAGAATAATAGAAAACTGAGATGTTTAAAAAAAATAGAAGAGCAGAAAGCCTACCTGGCCTTACCGTGCAGCCCACCAGAGCCGGCCCAGCCCACCTCCTTCCCCTGTCGTCTTCCTCCCTGCCAGGAGGACAGACACCGCGACACCCCGCGCGCGCCACCTCCACCCTGCTCTGGCCACCTCCTGCTTCCTCCCCGAGCCCTCTGATGACGCCACGCGCCTCCCCGACCCCCTCTCACTTCTCCCTCGCTCTCTGGACCTCCCTCCCCCTCGCTCCTCTGCTTCCCCCCCCCCCCATGACCAAAAGCCGCCGCCGACGTCGCTCACAACCACCATGGCCACCAGCCCTCCCTCGCCCATCCAGCGTGCTCGAGAGCTCTGTCACGACATCCTCGACCTCCCCACCAAGCCATGGAACTACGGACGCGCCACAACGTCGCCGGCATCGCCGTTTCCATTGCCGGCCGCCGAGGATCTTCACCGTCAAATCGCCACCATCGTCGCGTCCCTGAGCCGGCTAACCATTCCTACGGCACCGCTGTGAGCTCCTACGCCTCCCCTCCCTCTTCCCCCCTTCGATTGCGCCCTGTAGCCTCGATTCCACCGGAGCCGCGAGCTCGGCTCCGCCGGCCATGTCGCCGCCGTGGCCTGAGCTCGAACGGGTCGCGCCCGTGCATCTCACCGAACTTATGGTGACTCCAGGAGGCTGCGTAGTGCTTTACCTCACTCGCCCGTGCTCCACAACGCCATTTTCGCCGAGCTCCGAGCTCCGGCCGCCGCCAAACACGTCGCCGGCGCCTTTTCCGGCGACCCCGAACCCACCTACCTGCACCACTCGCCGCGGCCCACTCCCAGCTATCCATAGAGCCCAACGGCGCCCCGAACGGTGCCCTGTACGTGAAACCCGCACCTGCACCGCCGCGTTTAGCCTCGCCGGCGGCTAAACGCCGGCGAGTTGACTCCGCCGACCAGGGGGTTTGACCCTTTGACCTCGCCGGACTGTCGTGTGGGCCCAGCCCCCCTATTTAATTAGTACCAGGTTAAGTTAGTGTTCACTAACTTAGTTAAGTAGATAGGACACTGACATGCGGGCCCGGCCCGGCTAATTAAACTAGGTTAGGTTTAAATTATATTAGGATTAGTCATAGTCACTGACCAGTGGGCCCCACTGGTCAGGTTTGACCCTGACCGGCCCAGTTGACCTGCTGACGTCACTAATACGTCATGCTGACGCAGTATTTGTTTCTGGAATTAAAATAAATCAAAAATGATTTATAAATTTCAGATAATAACCAAAACTTCAATAAATCATAAAAAATTAACCGTAGCTCCAAATTAAATAATTTATATATGAAAAATTATCAGAAAAATTCAAGGAATCCATCTGTACCATTTTCATGCATGTTAGAACAACTTATCACCACTGTTTAGGACAAATGAAGTGAATGACATTTAAATAACCACATATGGAGTTTGAATTTGAATCTTGGATTCAAACCAACTTCATTTAATCTGGTTTTAGGTGCATTAGCCCAAAACACATTCATTTTGCCATGTCATGATCATGCATCATATTGTGCATTGCATTGATTGTGTTCCCTTCTGTGTTGCCGGTATTTGTCCCCTCTCGATAGACGTGATACCGATGATGTGATCGTTGACACTGATGAAGACTCAATGTTATCTTCAGAAGTGCCAGGCAAGCAAAACCCCCTTGTTCATTCCGATAAAATCCCACTCTCTCGCTCCTGCTCTCTTTTACTGCATTAGGACAACAACGACATATTTGTTACTTGCTGCGGTAGCTGAACCCCTTTATCCTTTGCATGACCTGTCATTGTCACAGTAAATAGATGAAACCCACTAGCATGAGTAGGAGTTGTTTGAGCCCTGATGTGCCTACTCATTCATGCTTGTTTGTCATGCCTGCTACTGCTTAGAGTTGAGTCAGGTCTGATTCATCGGGGATGAATCAGAGGCGTGTGAACATGTCCTACTGTGTGTGAGCTAAGTGTGTGAACACGATTTGGTAAAGGTAGCGGTGAGAGGCCATGTAGGAGTACATGGTGGGTTGTCTCATTGCAGCCGTCTTCAGGAACTGAGTTCTGTGTTTGTGATCCATGACCAGTTACTACCACACATTGGGTTCCGGTAACTCGACCCCTCTCGACTTATTAATCAACATGATCTCTGTCCAGGAGTTGCAACTAGTTTCTGGTGTTTGTAGGTAGTGTTAGTAGTCTACCAAGTGGCACCCAGTACAGGTGGGCTTGGGACAGACTAGGCACAGTGGCACGGTGTACCAAGCGTACATCCACCCGTCGAGGTGGGCTTGGGAACCCTGCACACATCGTTTGGGGCCGTGAGCGACACCCCGGCCGGATCTCCTTGAGGATGGAACCCGAATAGGCGATAAACCTGGACTAGAGACTTGTTCGGTTAGTCAGGTCGTGGCCGACTCCCTCGCCCGGCTTCCGCTTGAAGGTTGCTGAGGTACATGACGTGTACAGGGCGATAAGTGGCGAGAGCGTGTGTGAAGAAGTACACCCCTGCAGGGTTATCATTATCTATTCGAATAGCCGGATTCCTCGGATATGGAAACGTGGACCCCTTATACAGTTCATAGACAAGTGAAAGTGGATACTCTAAAATACGCAAGATAAGCGTGAGTGCCATGGATGGCGTTCTCGTAGGGAGACGGGAGCGGTTCCATAGTGGTGTATTGATATGGTGAATATGTGGACTCGTGTGCGCCACCTCAAAAGAGTTACTTGCAGTCGTAGTTTAGGATAGCCACCGAGTCAAAGCTGGCTTGCTGCAGTTAAACCCCACCACCCCTTTGTTGATAATGATGCATATGTAGTTAGTTCTGATGTAAGTCTTGCTGGGTACATTTGTACTCACGTTTGCCTATTTTATGTTTTTGCAGAGAGACTTCGGTCTCTCTAGTAGTTCCGCGTGGACTTCGACGTTTAGCTTGTTACCTCAGCTACGATCTTGTGCCCCGGCAGGATCTGATAGATAGTCAGGCTTCTCAGCCTTTTTCATTTCTAGATGTCTGTACTCAGACATGATAGCTTCCGCTTGTGCTTTGACTTGTATGCTCTGAATGTTGGGTCGTGAGACCCCTGTTTGTAATATCTCGCTCCTCGGAGCCTATTGAATAAACTACTTGAGTCGTAGAGTCATTTTGTGATGCCATGTTGTATTGCACATATCGAGCATATTGTGTGTATGTTATTGAAATGCTTGGTATGTGTGGGATCTGACTATCTAGTTGTTTATCTTTAGTAGCCTCTCTTACCGGGAAATGTCTCCTAGTGTTTCCACCAAGCCATGGTAGCTTGCTACTGCTCCGGAACACTTAGGCTGGCCGGCATGTGTCCTTCTTCGTTCCTGTGTCTGTCCCTTCGGGGAAATGTCACGCGATGAATACCGGAGTCCTGTTAGCCCGCTACAGCCCGGTTCACCGGAGTCCTGCTAGCCCAGCGCTACAGCCTGGATTCACTCGCTGATGACCGACACGTTCGATGTTGGGTCATGGATGCCTGTCCCTGTAAGTTTGTGCCACTTTGGGTTTACGACTAGCCATGTCAGCCCGGGCTCCTTATCATATGGATGCTAGCGACACCATCATATACGTGTGCCAAAAGACGCAAACGGTCCCGGGCAAAGGTAAGGCGACACCCGTGGGAATACCATGCGTGAGGCCGCAAAGTGATATGAGGTGTTACATGCTAGATCGATGTGGCATTGAGTCGGGGTCCTGACAGCGTTGGTATCAGAGCTTGACTGCCTGTAGGATTATCAAGCCATACTGGTCGAAGTTGAGTCTAGAAATGCTTAAGTTATGTAAGGGAATTGATTGTGGGATGGAACGTAAGGCTCTTTTTACTCCTTATACCTCATGGCCTTCTGATCTGAGTCATCATCTTCTCTTCTACGGGGATTAAGAACTAGGCTATCTCTTCTTTCCATCAGGATCACGTGTTACTAATCCGTAGACTTATAAGATTGTTGGACTTAAGCCTCGTTTCAGTTCCTACTACTTCTGTATGATTACTGTTGATCTCGGAACCTTGATACTGTGATATTGAGTGGTTATGCCACCATTTTTGTGAATGTCTCAAATCTTTTCTGAGCATTTACAGCTGTTATGCTGTCCGAGTCATCCCAGGTTTCTAAATAGTTGGATGCATTTGCAAATCCCTTCCTCTTGTTTCCGATGTGCCTTTGGTCAGATTAATCACACAAATCAGTGAGTTGAGGTACTTTATTGCCTTGACATATATGTTGGAGCTAGTATTATGACCCTAGGTGTCTTAGGGGATCATCTAGTAATTTAGCCATGATTTGTGTTCCCAGTGTGATGATTCTGGCCGTCATTATCGAAAGCATCCCGTGATGCCATTTAGTAGTAGGTATTCTATCCCTGGGTTTTGAACCCGAGATTCACCCTACTTGCTTCATGTTGATAGTTTTGCTCGTTCCTTTAGGTTATTAGTAACCTTTGCATTAGTCCTCGATGTTTGTGGTATTCCTTTCTTCCAAATACTATGAACCGCTTATGGCAGATGTTCCTCGCTGATCGAAAGATCACAATCAGAGTGCTCTCGATGGGTTCTCGATTCTACATTGTGACTCTGCCAGTTCTACCTTTCTGCATGGGTTATCCGGAAGAAATATGTGGAATTCGTTCGACATGCTAAACCATGCATCCACAACTCAGAAAGTTATATGTTCCTTTGAGTTGTCCCTCTTTAGTTGTCTACTGACCTTCGTCTATCAGTTGATAGTCAAGAGTATGCGTGCGTTCGTTTATCGATGCCTATTATTCTTGTGGTCCGTCAAGCCATTCTATTCCAGAATGACTAGGAGAAACAAACTCCAGTACCTTATCCATTTCCAGGATTGGGTCAGAGTAGTTGTATTCCGCAGATCAAATGCCAATCCAGCTTTTGGTTCTGTTCTACCTTGGAGTATTACCTCCTTTATGTCAGAATTGTCATGGGAACTTCACCAACTCTCATGAATTTTGACGTAGTGATACTTCTCACCATCATTAGTCATTCCTCGGTCTTTGTGTCGATGCAATCGGAATACCGACAGAAGAATTGTGATGTGTGAAATCAATACTCCTAGCAACCTCGTTGCTTGGTAGTTAAAGGACAATAATTTCATTCTTAGTGTGTTGGTTTTTGAATCACCATTCTAAGATTGATCGTGCTACCTAGTCCTTATTTCCTGGTGCACTCTTTGATTGATGAGTTAGGATTATTTCAAATCTTCGCTCTATTGATCATATCGTCTTGTCTCAAAAAGCAAGATTGTTCTCGAGCTTAGTAACATATCGGTGGTTCGTGATTTTCCGAAGATCTTCTCGGAAGTATTACCAGGTTGTTCCCTGACTGTTATGTTGAGCTCGTGATCAAGTTGGTTTCTTGTGAACCACCTTCTCTCCAAGAATCGGTGTTAGATATCCTTGAGCTAGTTGGTTAAGCTAGACAACAACTTGGAGAGTTGGAAGATAAAAGCTTGCCTGACTTAGTTCGTTCCAAAGGGATATTCTTGTGTGTGTGTGTCGAAGAAAGATGATATCTTTATTGGTTGATCCTCGTGATCAATTGTTGGATCTATTATCTTACCCAATCCTTTGATTTGAGTGTGGGCTATCGTCAAATCAAATCAGTACCAACGATGCTCGCAATGTTGTCTTACTCGTGGTTGATCCCTCGAGCATACGCCATTATATCTTATGGGTCTGACCAATGCTATCACCGTGTTCACTTAACTATGGACTTCCTTTTAAAAAGGGAACCCGGATGAATTGTTGTTGAGCCCATTGACAACATTCTTATCTCCTCCATGATTTTGTTGAACATTAAACTATTGTTGGAAACTTTGTAAACAATGCCTTCGAGTTCCGTCTCTGAGGTATATGTTTGGATGGAAGAAGTGACTTCCTTTGATTCACGTGCATTTGATGTAAGTTGCCGCCGTGAATTTGAGAAAGCATGTTTTACCTCCTCTGGAACCATCCAAAGTCAGTTATGCACGTGCGAAGTATTCTGTGGTTTGATAGACTGATCATCTTCATTCCATATGTGTATCCTAGCACACCAAGCCACTGACTGATTTGTTCTAGGAGAAGGAGTTCTTTTTAAGAGCTAACCCGGGCTTAATCAAGAACTTTGATATCCTCGATGATGGTTCCCAACCAGAACTCGGTAGTGTTTATTATAAGACTACCATGTGGTCGTGCTTGTCTGGGACAACATGTTCACATGTTTGTAGCAGAACCAGCTCATGTCTTGGAGCTTGCTATCATAGTTCATTTCCCGAGAATCTCGCAACGTCATCTCGTCGATTTGTGTTGCAAACTTTCGTTTTTCTTCCTAGACTCGATGAGTCCGGAATATCCTGACACCAACCAGGTCTGAATCTCAGGCAGATATGATGGTTGGAACATTTCCCCAAGAACTATAATATTGGTTCCTCGATAACTAGTAAAGTGGATGTCGTGGCCAACACACCCAGCCGGAAGACCTATTATTGTAGTATCTTGTTTGAAGAAGTTGGCCACCTCCCCATAAGGATTTCATAGGATTTACCTCCGTAACTGTTCCTTATGGATTCTATTGCTCCCGAAGTCCGACCTTTACTTGATGTTCTAGTTAGCAAACCATATCTATGATTGGGTTACACTAGCACGTCAAGGAGAACATTAGAAGCGGAGTGCTAAATGTCTCTCGGTCGATCATCCAGATTTTGTTTCCTTGGCCTCGCTAGGGTGAAATCTGAGTTGATGTTATCTTCCTATGCATCTGCATCGCCCATCGTTGTTCATCATGGTGGTATGTTGTGTTGCCAGGATCCTTGACACGGATGTTGGTAAAACCTTGATGAATGTGGAAATGCTCAAGTTCTTGAGAGCACGCACAAGCACTACGTGTTATCATCGGCACTAACTGGGTTTGCTCTCAGTTTCCTCGGCAATGCTATGACCTTTTCAATCAGTGAATTCACTCTCTATTGTTGGGTTCTTCCCCAGTTATTAGAATCATTCCCAGCATTTGCATTTTGTTTCCAGCTTGCACCGTGAATGTGCCATTCTACCATGGGTCTCTTCCATTTCCGGTGGTAAGCAAATTCATCCATTACGTTGTCTTCAACAAGGTAATCCACATCATCCAAGTCCGAGTATGCCATTCTACCGACCCCCTCCAAACGATCGGTTGAGAATTGCCTTAGGTTGGTTTAAAGAGTCTCAATGATCTCTATATCAAAGGTAATTCTTTTTGCCACTTAAGATAATGATCTACGAATCACCCTTCTCCAGGATGTTTCGTCGTAGTATCATGGCAATTCAACTCCTCGCTACGTTGACAACCGATCGCCACCCTCTTAAGTCTGGAATTGTTGTCTACCTAGTGAACCTCGTCATCTGTCTCACTCCATTTCTTCAGATCTGTGCTTCGTCTCCCAGCTCAAGAGATGTTGCTATGTCTCATTCCGTGAGTTGTTCGATCTTCGAGAAGACCGATCCTTCTAGAGTTTTCCTTTCCTCTTCTTGTCATGATTAGCTGAAGTTCTCAGAGCAAGACGACAAGACAAAGATGGTGTTCAAATCAACGTTCATTGAAGTGCAACCTGGATGGTGAAGATTGTACTAGTTTGCGTTTCCCCTTCATCCTACCCTACGCTTGAATCTCGAGACGAGATTTTTGTTTAGTGGGGGTGAGTTGTCACAGCCCCAGTTCAGCCCTTGCTTGACTTTGCTTGTTCATCATGCCATCATGTTTAAATTCCAAAGAAATTTGAAATGGGGATTGTTGAAACCCTAGCACCAAATGAAATTTAACTAGGTTCAATAAAAATATTTTCAATAACCTAGAATGCCCTTTGGAAATGTTCATAATTTCTGTTAAAGGTGAAAACCTCTTCCAAAAATGATGAACATATTTATAGGCTATTCCTGGATTTTTGAATTAAATTATATAGTATTTGCATTTGGCATTTGAATGTTATTAAATATTTCAAATGCTCAAATAATCATAAACTAAAATGTTTACTGTTGGATATATTCTAAACAGTAGCCATGATTAGTTTCATGATTTTTGAAAGTGTCTGAGTATTTTTAATAAAGCCCTAAATTTACAGAATAATAGAAAACTGAGATGTTTAAAAAAAAGAGAAGAGCAGAAAGCCTACCTGGCCTTACCGTGCAGCCCACCAGAGCCGGCCCAGCCCACCTCCTTCCCCTGTCGTCTTCCTCCCTGCCAGGAGGATAGACACCGCGACGCCCCGCGCGCGCCACCTCCGCCCTGCTCTGGCCACCTCCTGCTTCCTCCCCGAGCCCTCTGATGACGCCACGCGCCTCCCCGACCCCCTCTCACTTCTCCCTCGCTCTCTGGACCTCCCTCCCCCTCGCTCCTCTGCTTTCCCCCCCCCCCCCCCATGACCGAAAGCCGCCGCCGACTTCGCTCGCAACCACCGTGGCCACCAGCCCTCCCTCGCCCATCCAGCGTGCTCGAGAGCTCCGTCACGACATCCTCGACCTCCCCACCAAGCCATGGAACAACGGGCGCGCCACAACGTCGCCGGCATCGCCGTTTCCATCACCGGCCGCCGAGGATCTTCACCGTCAAATCGCCACCATCGTCGCGTCCCCGAGCCGGCTAACCATTCCTACGGCACCGCTGTGAGCTCCTACGCCTCCCCTCCCTCTTCCCCCCTTCGATTGCGCCCTGTAGCCTCGATTCCACCGGAGCCGCGAGCTCGGCTCCGCCGGCCATGTCGCCGCCGTGGCCTGAGCTCGAACGGGTCGCGCCCGTGCATCTCACCGAACTTATGGTGACTCCAGGAGGCTGCGCAGTGCTTTACCTCACTCGCCCGTGCTCCACAACGCCGTTTTCGCCGAGGTCCGAGCTCCGGCCGCCGCCAAACACGTCGCCGGCGCCTTTTCCGGCGACCCCGAACCCACCTACCTGCACCACTCGCCGCGGCCCACTCCCAGCTATCCATAGAGCCCAACGGCGCCCCGAACGGTGCCCTGTACGTTTAGCCTGCACCACCTGCACCACCTGCACCGCCGCGTTTAGCCTCGCCGGCGGCTAAACGCCGGCGAGTTGACTCCGCCGACCAGGGGGTTTGACCCTTTGACCTCACCGGACTGTCGTGTGGGCCCAGCCCCCCTGTTTAATTAGTACCAGGTTAAGTTAGTGTTAACTAACTTAGTTAAGTAGATAGGACACTGACATGCGGGCCCGGCCCGGCTAATTAAACTAGGTTAGGTTTAAATTATATTAGGATTAGTCATAGTCACTGACCAGTGGGCCCCACTGGTCAGGTTTGACCCTGACCGGCCCAGTTGACCTGCTGACGTCACTAATACGTCATGCTGACGCAGTATTTGTTTCTGGAATTAAAATAAATCAAAAATGATTTATAAATTTCAGATAATAACCAAAACTTCAATAAATCATAAAAATTAACCGTAGCTCCAAATTAAATAATTTATATATGAAAATTATCAGAAAAATTCAAGGAATCCATCTGTACCATTTTCATGCATGTTAGAACAACTTATCACCACTGTTTAGGACAAATGAAGTGAATGACATTTAAATAACCACATATGGAGTTTGAATTTGAATCTTGGATTCAAACCAACTTCATTTAATCTGGTTTTAGGTGCATTAGCCCAAAACACATTCATTTTGCCATGTCATGATCATGCATCATATTGTGCATTGCATTGATTGTGTTCCCTTCTGTGTTGCCGGTATTTGTCCCCTCTCGATAGACGTGATACCGATGATGTGATCGTTGACACTGATGAAGACTCAATGTTATCTTCAGAAGTGCCAGGCAAGCAAAACCCCCTTGTTCATTCCGATAAAATCCCACTCTCTCGCTCCTGCTCTCTTTTACTGCATTAGGACAACAACGACATATTTGTTACTTGCTGCGGTAGCTGAACCCCTTTATCCTTTGCATGACCTGTCATTGTCACAGTAAATAGATGAAACCCACTAGCATGAGTAGGAGTTGTTTGAGCCCTGATGTGCCTACTCATTCATGCTTGTTTGTCATGCCTGCTACTGCTTAGAGTTGAGTCAGGTCTGATTCATCGGGGATGAATCAGAGGCGTGTGAACATGTCCTACTGTGTGTGAGCTAAGTGTGTGAACACGATTTGGTAAAGGTAGCGGTGAGAGGCCATGTAGGAGTACATGGTGGGTTGTCTCATTGCAGCCGTCTTCAGGAACTGAGTTCTGTGTTTGTGATCCATGACCAGTTACTACCACACATTGGGTTCCGGTAACTCGACCCCTCTCGACTTATTAATCAACATGATCTCTGTCCAGGAGTTGCAACTAGTTTCTGGTGTTTGTAGGTAGTGTTAGTAGTCTACCAAGTGGCACCCAGTACAGGTGGGCTTGGGACAGACTAGGCACAGTGGCACGGTGTACCAAGCGTACATCCACCTGTCGAGGTGGGCTTGGGAACCCTGCACACATCGTTTGGGGCCGTGAGCGACACCCCGGCCGGATCTCCTTGCGGATGGAACCCGAATAGGTGATAAACCTGGACTAGAGACTTGTTCGGTTAGTCAGGTCGTGGCCGACTCCCTCGCCCGGCTTCCGCTTGAAGGTTGCCGAGGTACATGACGTGTACAGGGCGATAAGTGGCGAGAGCGTGTGTGAAGAAGTACACCCCTGCAGGGTTATCATTATCTATTCGAATAGCCGGATTCCTCGGATATGGAAACGTGGACCCCTTATACAGTTCATAGACAAGTGAAAGTGGATACTCTAAAATACGCAAGATAAGCGTGAGTGCCATGGATGGCGTTCTCGTAGGGAGACGGGAGCGGTTCCATAGTGGTGTATTGATATGGTGAATATGTGGACTCGTGTGCGCCACCTCAAAAGAGTTACTTGCAGTCGTAGTTTAGGATAGCCACCGAGTCAAAGCTGGCTTGCTGCAGTTAAACCCCACCACCCCTTTGTTGATAATGATGCATATGTAGTTAGTTCTGATGTAAGTCTTGCTGGGTACATTTGTACTCACGTTTGCCTATTTTATGTTTTTGCAGAGAGACTTCGGTCTCGCTAGTAGTTCCGCGTGGACTTCGACGTTTAGCTTGTTACCTCAGCTACGATCTTGTGCCCCGGCAGGATCTGATAGATAGTCAGGCTTCTCAGCCTTTTTCATTTCTAGATGTCTGTACTCAGACATGATAGCTTCCGCTTGTGCTTTGACTTGTATGCTCTGAATGTTGGGTCGTGAGACCCCTGTTTGTAATATCTCGCTCCTCGGAGCCTATTGAATAAACTACTTGAGTCGTAGAGTCATTTTGTGATGCCATGTTGTATTGCACATATCGAGCATATTGTGTGTATGTTATTGAAATGCTTGGTATGTGTGGGATCTGACTATCTAGTTGTTTATCTTTAGTAGCCTCTCTTACCGGGAAATGTCTCCTAGTGTTTCCACCGAGCCATGGTAGCTTGCTACTGCTCCGGAACACTTAGGCTGGCCGGCATGTGTCCTTCTTCGTTCATGTGTCTGTCCCTTCGGGGAAATGTCACGCGATGAATACCGGAGTCCTGTTAGCCCGCTACAGCCCGGTTCACCGGAGTCCTGCTAGCCCAGTGCTACAGCCTGGATTCACTCGCTGATGACCGACACGTTCGATGTTGGGTCATGGATGCCTGTCCCTGTAAGTTTGTGCCACTTTGGGTTTACGACTAGCCATGTCAGCCCGGGCTCCTTATCATATGGATGCTAGCGACACCATCATATACGTGTGCCAAAAGACGCAAACGGTCCCGGGCAAAGGTAAGGCGACACCCGTGGGAATACCGTGCGTGAGGCCGCAAAGTGATATGAGGTGTTACATGCTAGATCAATGTGGCATTGAGTCGGGGTCCTGACAAATTCCGCACACTGATCCATCATTATTCCACACTTGCTATTTATAATATATAGTAATATATTCTAACTTTATGATAACAGCACCTACTTTTATATTTTAGCTCTCTGATATCATGCAAAGTTATCCTCTTCATACCCACAACATAGTTTTATTTCCCGTATCTATTTGGAAGCAAACATTCGGTGTACGTAGAGTCGTATCAGTGGCAGATAGGACTTGAGAGAATATTGATCTTACCTTTAGCTCCTTGTGGGTTCGACACTCCACACTTATCACTTCCACCTTTGGAAATTGCTATGATGATTCCCTACACTTGGGGATTCTCATGGGGGTGCACCCATTGAGAAACAACTCTCGCCTGACTGACATCATTGCTATGATGCCAGTCTTCAATGCCCATGGCCTGGACCCAACCTGGGACGAGCCAAAGCAGAGTTGGTGCAGCAGTTCTTTGACAACTTGTAGGAGGGCACCATTCGCGCCAAACCCGAGCTCATCCGCCCCACCATCAACGAAGAGGTGGCATATATTGCCACCAGCGTAGATGAGGCAGCACTCGCCGTAGAGGCCGGCAGCTACAGCACCGTGGTGGACGAGGCCAAAGAGGCTAAAGAGGAGAGGAGATTCCTTGAGTGGACGGGGCCTACCGGGGAAACCAGCGACACCGCCGGCAGGGCCCCCCTTGCTGAAAAAGCGGCCGAAGAGCCAACCGAGGAGGCATCCGAGGCGGACAAGCCCTCAGCCCCGAAGAAGAAACGCGTCCTGTGGCAGACCGGCTCCAACGAGCCAGTCCAGTCTGGTAGGGCCATGCAACGGTAAGAGGCCCAGGCGCAACCCAAGCGCCAGACGAGGCGCGCGGCCGCAGTGGCAGAGAAAGAAGCCGCGGTGGCAAAGAAAACCACGGCTGCTGCCTCCTCCTCATCCAAGCATGCAAGGACCCCTTCCCCTTCACCCATGGGCACCATCCTAGCGGCCGACTACGACCTTAGATCTTTCAGGCCGAGGAGGAAAAGGAGGGCAGAGGAGGAAGACGAGTAAGCACTTCGCGCCCTCATCCATCCTTTGATCTTCCATTTTCATTGTCTTGCCTTGACTTGGTTTTGTCTTTCATAGCAACACAGAGACGCTGGTTTAGCGGGTGGCGAAGAGAACCAAAGCCTCAATGGGCGACGAGCCCCCGGCAAGCACTCCACGTGCGTTGGGGATGATTTTCATGAGCCCGGAGTCCAGTCCCGAGCGCAACCCCCACTCCAGGCCCCAGCATAAGTTTGTTACATATTTCTCACTGGCGGGCGTTGGAGCGCGTTTCCTTATTGATGATCTTGTCAGGCCTGTAGGAGGAGAGCAGTAGCGGGAGGGGCCACTAGGGGCCACCCCCGACACGCCGCCCCCATCAACTACACCGACCAGAGGGGCGTCCCCGGCAAGGGCATCTATCGATGAGCCCACGCACATGGAGGAGGAGGTGGAGGGCATAGGTGTTGGCGACCTCATCCCAGCAACGGATATTGCCGAGGAGGGGGACACGTCCTCCCCACTTGTCATAGGTAAACTACTTGCCTCCGCTTCGTGCCATTGTCGCCTTGATTTCTTTTCTTTTCTCTGTCTTGAACTCTTTTGATTTTGGCCTTGTCTCATTCCCCTTTTTGGTCTCAGATCCTCCCCTAGCGAACCAGGCAGACGTTGATGTTGTGATCATGGAGACCGCCAAGGACACCGAGGCCGAGGCCGCCAACATCGCTGCTGAGGAGGCCGCCAAGGGATCCGCTGAGGAGGCCGGAAAGGGCGCCGCTGAAGAGGCCACCATGGGGCCTGCCGGGGAGGCCAGCAAGGCTGCCACTAGGGAGGCCACCAAGGAGCCTGCCGGGGAGGCCGGCAAGGCTGCCACCAAGGAGGCCTCCACGAGGCCTGCCGGGGAGGCCGGCGAGGCCGCCACTGGAGAGGCCGCCAAGGATCCTGCTGGGGAGGAGATGGCCAATGACCAGCCTTCCTCCTCCTCAGCCTCTGCCCCGAGTAGGTACTTGAAGGTTGGTGATGATATTATCGTCATCATCCCAGGAGCGTCAAGCACCAGAGTGCCAACCGAGAGGAAGGTCTTCGATGAGGAGAATCTCACTGCCGCCGGGCTCCAGGTTGTTGATGAACCGAGCGTCAGCAGTGGTGGTTCTAAAGAGGACCAACTCCTTCAGGCCATGAGCACCAACTTCCATAAGCTCCAAGCTCTCCATCGAGCTTGCAAGGAGAAGGTGGACTCCAGGGTGGCGGCCGTGGACAAGGCTGAGGCGTACTTCCAAGAGAGCATCACTCAGATGCAGGGATGGTTTCCCGAGGCTCGACAAGATCTGAGAGCCACCCAGGACCAGCTGGACGAGTGCCGGCATGAGCTCCTCTTGAAACAGGCTAACATCGAGAAGGATCAGGAGGAGTCAAAGGCGAAGGCCACCAAGGATGAGTCTGACCAGACACAACGCCGCATCTCGCTCGACGCCCAGGAGGAGGACTTGGTTGCTCATGAAGCGGCGCTTGCCGCCACGGTTCATGCCAAGGACGAAGAAATTGAAAAACTCGCCGCGCAGCAGACTCAAGATCTGATGCAAAAGCACAAAGAGGCACTTGACGCCCTGACCCTGGACCATGCCGGCAAGCTAAAGGAGGCCGTCGACCGCACTGAGGCCATAGAGGCCGCCAGGGTTGAGCTGGCCGACAAGGTGGAGAAGCTGGAGGTGGACCTAGCAAAGCTCGACAAGGAGCTCTCCACGCTCAAGGGCGACAGAGAGAAGACTCTCTACGACCTGGCGGAGATGCAAACCACTATATCTGACAAAACCAAGCTGCTCTCCAAGGCCAACGATTCCATTACTAATCTGAAGCTAAAGCTGGAGACCCAGGAGAAGATGCTTTCGGAGTCCCAGGCTCGCGAGCTGACCCTAACCAAGGAGCTCGCGAACGAGCAGCTGCTGCTGCGTACCATTGTCACTTCCCACAACGAGCTCGTGGACAGCATGAAACTTTGGCCAGCCGCCTCATGGACGTCGCGGAGAAGCTCACTGTGCAGATGTCTGCCATGGGCATGCCAAGTTTCAGGTTCTCCCATGAGATGAACATGACTGACAGCGCCAGGCTGACTCTGTTCTTCAAGCATGTCCTCGACGCCCTGAAGCTGCTCCACTCCAACAAGGCGGCCTACCTGGCCTAGGAGTCCTGGAAGCTTTGCTGGGGCGCCTTGACCAAGGTGCTCACCAAGGTGGCGCACTGGAACCCCAGCGTTGACTTCGCTAAGGCGCTCGATAGCGTGCCGGAGGGCGTCGACCGTCAGCGCTCGAGGAGCACATCGAGCCCATCATCATATGCATCAGCGGAGTCGTGAGGCTGGAGGGCCAGCCTCGGGATTAGATGCTTCATTCCTTGTTGCCGCTGCGAGTTTGCACCCAAGACAATTTATCTTAAGTTAGAATCGCGGCAACTTTTGATGTAATATAACTCTATTATGCCTTGAACTGATTGCATGTTATCTTCCTGTTTAGTTCATCCTTGTATGTTCTGCACCCTACCTTAATTGGATAGGCCTGTCAAGGCGTGCACCCCCTGCCGTGATACGTATCCAATGTATCTATAATTTTTTATTGTTCCATGCTATTATACTACCCCTTTTGGATGTTTATGGGCTTTATTTTACACATTTATATCATTTTTGGGACTAACCTACTAACCGGAGGCCCAACCCGTATTGCTGTTTTTTTACCTATTTCAGTATTTCGAAGAAAAGGAATATCAAACGGAGTCCAAACAGAATGAAACCTTCGGGAGCGTGATTTTTGGAACGAACGTGATCCAGAGGACTTGGAGTGCAAGCCAAGAAGCAACCGAGGTGTCCACGAGGGTGGAGGGCGCGCCCACCCCTACAGGGCGCGCCCCCTGTCTCGTGGCCCCCTCGGGTGGCCACAGACCTACTTCTTCCTCCTATATATACCCACGTACCCCGAAAACATCCAGGGAGCCAACGAAAAACAATTTCCATTGCTGTAACCTTCTGTATCCGCGAGATCCCATCTTGGAGCCTTCGCCGGCGCTCTGCTGCAGGGGGAATCGACCATGGAGGGCTTCTACATCAACACCATAGCCCCTCCGATGAGTTGTGAGTAGTTTACCACAGACCTTCGGGTCCATAGTTATTAGCTAGATGGCTTCTTCTCTCTTTTTGGATCTCAATACCATGTTCTCCCCCTCTCTTGTGGAGATCTATTCGATGTAACTCTTTTGCGGTGTGTTTGTCGAGATCCGATGAATTGTGGGTTTATGATCAAGTTTATCTATGAGAAATATTTGAATCTCCTCTGAATTCTTTTATGTATGATTGAGTAATCTTTGCAAGTCTCTTCGAATTATCAGTTTGGTTTGGCCTACTAGATTGATCTTTCTTGCCATGGGAGAAGTGCTTAGCTTTGGGTTCAATCTTGCGGTGTCCTTACCCAGTGACAATAGGGGTTGCAAGGCACGTATTGTATTGTTGCCATCGAGGATAAAAAGGTGGGGTTTATATCATATTGCATGAGTTTATCCCTCTACATCATGTCATCTTTCTTAATGCGTTACTCTGTTCTTATGAACTTAATACTCTAGATGCATGCTGGATAGCAGTCGATGTGTGGAGTAATAGTAGTAGATGCAGGAAGGAGTCGGTCTACTTGTCATGGACGTGATGCCTATATACATGATCATGCCTAGATAATCTCATAATTATTCGCTTTTCTATCAGTTGCTCGACAGTAATTTTTTCACCCACCGTAATACTTATGCTATCTTGAGAGAAGCCACTAGTGAAACATATGGCCCCCGGGTCTATCTTTTATCATATAAGCTTTCAATCTACTTTTATTTGCATCTTTACTTTTACAATCTATATTATAAAATACCAAAAATATATTTATCTTATCATACTATCTGTATCAGATCTCACTTCCACAAGTGGCCGTGAAGGGATTGACAACCCCTTTATTGCGTTGGTTGCGAGTTCTTTGTTTGTTTGTGTAGGTGCATGGGACTTCTGAGGAGCCTCGTACTGGATTGATACCTTGGTTCTCAAAAACTCAGGGGAAATACTTACGCTACTATTGCTGCATCACCCTTTCCTCTTCAAGGAAAACCAACGCAAGCTCAAGATGTAGCAAGAAGGATTCATGGCGCCGTTGCCGGGGAGGTCTTTGCTTAAGTCAAGACATACCAAGTACCCATCACAAACTCAGCTCCCTCGCATTAACATTATTTTCCATTTGCCTCTCGTTTTCCTCTCCCCCACTTCACCCTTGCCGTTTTATTTGCCCTCTCTTTCCCAATCTTCTCCTCTCTCTTTCCGTTTGCCTTCCCGTTGCCATGGCCGAATTAGAAAGAACTAAGGGTCCTTTCCAGGGTTCTAGTACCTTGGATAGCCCCTCTATCCTCTATATGCTCATAAATAATGAAGCTATAAATAGACTCAGCAGGGTCACCAATGAGAGCCTAAATAATTTTGATGATGATGACTCTGGAATTTTTTGTTATTTACTAGATGAGTCTTTAAAAGATGCTTGGGATAGGTTATTAAAAATTCGGGCTAGTTATGTACCACAATATCAAATTGAGGTTTACTTAAAAAGTTTCTATGTTGGCTTACCCGCTTCTTTCAAGCAGGTTCTAGATTCTATTTTTGAAGAAGGTTTTCTTGAAGGGGATGCTATAGATACCTATGAAAGAAAGAAAACTATATTTGGGCATCCCATGAATGATAAAGTTGAATCTACCACCCTCTTATGCTTTTATCAAAACGAAATTATCAAAGAGATGAAGTCTAGTTTAGATGCAAATTTCTGTAACCTACTTAATCTTACTTCCTCCATTAATGGCAATGTGCTTTCCCAAAATAGAAGGATGAATGCCATAGAAAGGAATTTTTCTCTTTTCTTTCCAAGTGCCAAAGATGGCACTACTTAGATCTATCTTCGCTTTTATGCCTAGCTAGGGGCGTTAAACGATAGCGCTAGTTGGGAGGCAACCCAAATTTATTTGTGCTTTTTGTTTTTGTTTCTGTTTAGTAATATATTTTGTTTCTACCTTCTGTTTAGATGTGTTTTTATGTTTTAATTAGTGTTTGTGCCAAGTAGAACCTATAGGATAACCTATGGTGATAGTTAATTTGATTCTGCTGAAAAACAGAAACTTTGCGCACACGAAATTAGTTTTGTTAAATCACAGAAACGTGATTTTGCGTTGATTCTTTTTGCTGCTGATCTATAGACAAATTTCCCAGGACTTCCTATTTTGGTAGGATTTTCAGAGTTCCAGAAGTTTGCGTTAGTCACAGATTTCTACAGACTGTTCTGTTTTTGACAGATTCTGTTTTTCGTGTGTTGTTTGCTTATTTTGATGCATTTATGGCTAGTATTAAGTGGTATGAACCATAGAGAAGTTGGAATACAATAGGTTTAACACCAATATAAATAAAGAATGAGTTCATTACAGTACCTTATGTGGTGGTTTTTCTTTCTTTCACTAACGGAGCTTATGAGATATCCTCTTGAGTTTTGTGTTGTGAAGTTTTCAAGTTTTGGGTAAAGATTTGATGGACTATGGAATAAGGAGTGGAAAAAGCCTAAGCTTGGGGATGCCCATGGCACCCCAAGATATTCAAGAGTAGCCAAAAGCCTAAGCTTGGGGATGCCCCCGGAAGGCATCCCCTCTTTTGTCTTCGTTCATTGGTAACTTTACTTGGAGCTATATTTTTATTTGCCACGTGATATGTGTTTTGATTGGAGCGCCGTGTATGATATTAGTATTTGCTTTTTAGTTTTCCACGATCATATTTGCTGTACACACCTTTTGGGATAATCCCACTTGATTAGAATTTATTAGAATACTCTATGTGTTTCACTTATATCTTTTGAGCTTGATAGTTTTTTGCTCTAGTACTTCACTTATATCTTTTAGAGCACGGCGGTGGCTTAATTTTGTAGAAATTGCTAGTCTATCATGCTTCACTTATATTATTTTGAGAGTCTTTTAGAACATCATGGTATTTGCTATGCTTATAAAATTGGTCCTAGAATGGTAGGCATCCAAGTTGGGTATAATAAAAACTATCATAGGAAGTGAATTGGATGCTATGATCAATTTGATACTTGATAATTGTTTTGAGATATGGAGGTAGTGATATTAAAGTCATGCTAGTTGGGTGATTATGAATTTAAAGAATGCTTGTGTTGAAGTTAGGAAGTCCTGTAGCATGCACGTATGGTTAAAGTTGTGTAACAAATTTGAAACATGAAGTGTACCTGGATTGTGCATCCTTATGAGTGGCGGTCGGGGACGAGTGATGGTCTTTTCCTACCAATCTATCCCTCTAGGAGCATGCGCGTAGTGCTTGGTTTTTGATGACTTCTAAATTTTTGCAATAAGTATATGAGTTCTTTTCACTAATGTTGAGTTCATGGATTATACGCACTTTTACCTTTCCACCATTGCTAGCCTCTTCGGTACCGTGCATTGCCCTTTCTCACCTTGAGAGTTGGTGCAAACTTCGCCGGTGCATCCAAACCCCATGATATGATACACTCTATCACACATAAACCTCCTTATATCTTCCTCAAAAAAGCCACCATACCTACCTATTATGGCATTTCCATAGCCATTCCGAGATATATTGCCATGCAACTTTCCACCATTCCGTTTATCATCATGACACGCATTACTTTTGTCATATTGCCATTGCATGATCATGTAGTTGACATCGTATTTGTAGCAAAGACACCATGCATAATTTTTCATACATGTCACTCTTGATTCATTGCACCATCCCAGTACACCGCCAGAGGCATTCATATAGAGTCATGCCTTGTTCTAGTTTTGAGTTGTAATTCATATGTTGTAAATCAATAAAAGTGTGATGATCATCTTTATTAGAGCATTGTCCCCAAAAAGAAAAAAAAAGAAAGGCCAAAAAAAGGCCAAAGAAAAAAAAGAAAAAAAGGGAAAAAAAGAAAAAAAAAGAAAAGAAAAAAAAGGAAAAATAAATAAAAAGGGGCAATGTTAATATCTCTTTTTCCACACTTGTGCTTCAAAGTAGCACCATGTCCTTCATATAGCAAGTCTCATAGATTGTGCTTCAAAGTAGCACCATGTCCTTCATATAGCAAGTCTCATATATTGTGCTTCAAAGTAGCACCATGTTTTTCATATAGCGAGTCTCATATGTTATCATTTTTATATACTAGTGGGAATTTTTCATTATATAACTTGGCTTGTATATTCCTACGATGGGCTTCCTCAAAATGCCCTAGGTCTTCGTGAGCAAGCAAGTTGGATGCACACCCACTAGTTTTCTTTTGTTGAGCTTTCATTCATTTATAGCTCTAGTGCATCTGTTGCATGGCAATACCTACTCCTGATGTTGACATCAATTGATGGGCATCTCCATAGCCCATTGATTATCCTCGTCAATGTGAGACTTTCTTCTTTTTTGTCTTCTCCACACAATCCCCATCATCATATTCTATTCCACCCATAGTGTTATATACATGGCTCACACTCATGTATTGCGTGAAAGTTGAAAAAGTTTGAGATTATTTAAGTACGAAACAATTGCTTGGCTTGTCATCGGGGGTGTAGAATTTGGGAACATTTTTGTGTGACGAAAATGAAGCATAGCCTAACTATATGATTTTGTAGGGATGAACTTTCTTTAGCCATGTTATTTTGAGAAGACATGATTGCTTGGATTAGTATGCTTGAACTATTACTATTTCTTGTGTCAATATGAACTTTTATTTTGAATCATTTGGATTTGAACATTCATGCCACAATAAAGAAAACTACATTGAGAAATATGCTAGGTAGCATTCCACATCAAAAATTCTGCTTTTATCATTTACCTACTCGACGACGAGCATGAATTAAGCTTGGGGATGCTTGATACGTCTCCAACGTATCTATAATTTTTGATTGTTCCATGCTATTATATTGCGCCTTTTGGATGTTTATGGGCTTTATTTTACACATCTATATAATTTTTGGGACTAACCTACTAACCGGAGGCCCAGCCCATATTGCTGTTTTTTAACCTATTTTAGTATTTCGAAGAAAAGGAATATCAAACGGAGTCCAAACGGAATGAAACCTTCGGCAGCGTGATTTTTGGAACGAACGTGATACAGACGACTTGGAGTGCAAGCCAAGAAGCAGCCGAGGCGGACACAAGGGTGGAGGGCGCGCCCACCCCTATAGGGCACTCCCCGCTGTCTCGTGGGCCCCTCGGGCGGCCACCGACCTACTTCTTCCTCCTACATATACCCACGTACCCCGAAAACATCCAGGGAGCCAACAAAAAACAATTTCCACCACCGTAACCTTCTGTATCCGCGAGATCCCATCTTGGAGCCTTCGCCGGCGCTCTGCCGGAGGGGGAATCGACCACGGAAGGCTTCTACATCAACACCATAGCCCCTCCGATGAGTTGTGAGTAGTTTACCACAGACCTTTGGGTCTATAGTTATTAGCTAGATGGCTTCTTCTCTCTTTTTGGATCTCAATACCATGTTCTCCGCCTCTCTTGTGGAGATCTATTCGATGCAACTCTTTTTGCGGTGTGTTTGTTGAGATCCGATGAATTGTGGGTTTATGATCAAGTTTATCTATGAGAAATATTTGAATCTCCTCTGAATTCTTTTATGTATGATTGAGTTATCTTTGCAAGTCTCTTCAATCTATCGGTTTGGTTTGGCCTACTAGATTGATCTTTCTTGCCATGGGAGAAGTGCTTAGCTTTGGGTTCAATCTTGCGGTGTCCTTACCCAGTGACAATAGGGGTTGCAAGGCACGTATTGTATTGTTGCCATCGAGGATAAAAAGGTGGGGTTTATATCATATTGCATGAGTTTATCCCTCTACATCATGTCATCTTTCTTAATGCATTACTCTGTTCTTATGAACTTAATACTCTAGATGCATGCTGGATAGCGGTCGATGTGTGGAGTAATAGTAGTAGATGCAGGCAGGAGTCGGTCTACTTGTCACGGACGTGATGTCTATATACATGATCATGCCTAGATAATCTCATAATTATTCACTTTTCTATCAATTGCTCGACAGTAATTTGTTCACCCACCGTAATACTTATGCTATCTTGAGAGAAGCCACTAGTGAAACCTATGGCCCCCGGGTCTATCTTTTATCATATAAGCTTTCAACCTACTTTTATTTGCATCTTTACTTTTCCAATCCATATTATAAAATACCAAAAATATATTTATCTTATCATACTGTCTCTATCAGATATCGCTTCCAAAAATATATTTCATTTAGATACAAAGTTTGTTGAAAACATTGAGAAGGTTCCTCCAACTCAATCCCAAATTAACATCAATAACCCAACAAATTATTTAAGTAATGTGATGAGATAAACATGATAATCCAAGAACCAGATACTCAAGATGTCTATAACCGGGGACACGGCTAACCATGATTAGTTTGTACACTTTGCGGAGGTTTGCGCACTTTTCCCCACAAGACTCGATCTCCTCCGTTGAATTTCTCGCACTTCATGATGTTTGAGAAACGGATGATCGAGACACAGTCTTTCAGAAGCATTAACCCTTTACTCTGGGTAGACAGTACCACCTACATCCCCTACATCTTCTAGTCTACCTCTTCAAGAACTCACACAACATACTCAACTATGCCAGAGCCCATATTGTCTTATGGCTACACATGGAAGTTTCCAGCATGAATAATCTTATGATCCCTTTGAGCCTGGGTGGCATTCCATAGGGTGATCACACGGGTCCTCTGGGACCCCCTTGGGCAAGCACTGGGTTTTCCAGGTGCCCGGGCAAACCACTGGGTACTCCAGGGTGCCCCTACCATTCCACCTAGATGTGTATTAAAGTAGCCACCTTAAGTTAATCATTAATAATAACTCTCACATCTGTCATGAATCACTCAAACCAAACCACTTCTACGAGCATAGCATAGCAGTATAAGCATAACGTAGTAGCTCCCGGGGTTTTGATATAAAGGATAATAGGTTCTACCTCATCAACTACTTCCCAATACCCACATGTAATCAATCCTACTCGTGCAATGTTTGAGAGTTGAAACTAATGCATAAAAACTGGGTAATAAAGGGATATGATCAAAGCATGAACTTGCTTGTACTGTTGATGAAGATGATTCGCACTCATAACTGCTGATAGTTCTACTCATCACACTCCGTTCAATCTATCATAAGCAAGCAATAGTAACTACACATAAGCAATCATGCAAAAGAAACGAAGAAAAGATCTTGGAAAACTTCAAAAACAAGCAATTTACTCTTGCAACATAAAACAATTTCTAACATTACCAAAATTGAGTGAATTCTACCTTATCAGAAAGTTTAGGTCAAGAGCTTCGATTTGCAAAAAGAATCAACTAAATCGGAGTTATAAAACTCAAGTTACGATCAAACGAAGTTCAAATACTACACTGTTTGAATTCAAATTTTAAAACTTTCAAAAACATATTTAAGTTGTTTTACTGGATAGAGGGGGTCATAACGAAGAAGTGGGCGTTGGTTTCGTTGGAATTGGACACACGAGCAAAAAGTAGTGATCGTTTGAAGATCAGGGGCTAAACTATAAATAAAATATTCATAGATGGGTCCCTGGCCGAAAATTAAAAGAAAAACAAAAACTCTACCGAACGAACGTTCGCTACCGAATGCTAATGAACGAAAACCTTCACTACGGAACCCTAACTAATGAACGCTCGCAAAATAAACTAACCTAAAAATAAACCGAGTATTCTGAAAAAACAAAAACAAAATCCGGATCGGGTTTGGTTTATACCGGCTCGGCAGTTTAGGCGGAGAAAACCATCAGTGAAACGAGATGGCGGACAACGGGCGGGGGGCGGCGGCTCCGGCGAGCGAGCGGCTCCGGCGGGCGAGCAGCGCGGCAGCGGCAACAAGGCGCGGCGCGGCAGCGGGGAGCGGTGGCGGTGGTGGAGCGTGGGGGTGAGTGTGGCGGCTTCGGGCGGCGAAGCTCGTCGGCAGCGGCAGTTTGCGAGACGCGGCGGGCTTGGCGGCGAGTGCGGCGGTGAGGAGAGAGAGAGAGGGGGCGACCTCGGCTTTTAAAGGCCAGGGGAGGATGCGGTGGCGTGGGGGAGGGGCGACGCGGCGCGGGGAGTCCGGGCGGCGTATGGCGGCGTGCCCAGGGTGGACTCCGCCCTGGGGTCGGCGACGACAGCGGCTGGGCTGGGCTGGCGGCCTGCTGGGCCGGCCCAGTTCGGCGGCGGAGAAAACTCTTTTTTTTACGGACAACAAAAAATAATAAAAACCAAATAAAAATAAATATAAACTATAGGCATATAATATATCAAGATGTTCAGAAAAAGATTTTCTACAACATGAACATTTTTCTAGCATCAAATAAAATCTACAAAAATTCAAATTAATCAAACAGTGCTACTGGTGCAATAAAACCTCACAAAAACATTTAAAAAAATACCAAAATAAACTCAAATTTATTTCTCTCTAATTTTCTGTTGTAGGAATCATGTTACCCTATTTTCCATTTATTTTATTTTTGGATAAAAATAATTTGAATAAAACCCAAATAACTCCAAATTGAAAATAATTTTCAAAAGGGCTTTAAATTTGATCCTTTTAAACTTCCAACTCATATTTCATTTGTTTTGAAGAAGTCTTTTATCTTCTCTCACGAAAATCATTGAGTTGCTTAACGTTTCTGAATTGGAAAATATTTCCAAAAAAATTCAATTTTTTTCAAAACCCTTTTTTCATTTATTTAAATGGAAGAAGTCATGTCATCTTCTCTCCAGGGTGTTGTGATGAAAAGAGTTTGAATTCATGGAGATCATAAATGCAAAATGAAAGTTTTGGGAAAGTCCTTTTATTCCCTCTCATTTAACTTTCAAAAGTTTCAAATTTCTCACACAACACATCACACAAGCAATCAAAACTATCTATTTGATATAACACTACAAAATTTAGAATTTTGGGATGTTACAAACCTACCACCCTTAAAATGAATCTCGTCTTCGAGATTCGGAGAGGCTAGCAAAAAATAGGTTAGGGTCGGGGTCTTCTCAAAATCCATCAATCATCACAGGGGGTCTGGGGTGCTACCACCCTTAGAAGCATTGTTATGGTTCCATCAAAAATCATATGCTCCGTCCTAATTGTTGACAGTATCAGTCTTCTTAGATCTTCAGGAAAATTCCTTCTCTAGGTTCTTCCTGTAGTGGCATAACCTGTACCGCAATTCTTCTGTCCTTTCATCTTGGTACGGTTATTCCGAGACTGGGTTGAAGGAAATATGCCCTAGAGGCAATAATAAAGTTATTATTTATTTCATCATATCATGATAAATGTTTATTATTCATGCTATAATTGTATTAACCGGAAACATGATACATGTGTGAATACATAGACAAACATAACGTCACCAGTATGCCTCTACTTGACTAGCTCGTTTATCAAAGATGGTTATGTTTCCTAGCCATGGACAAAAGAGTTGTCATTTGATTAACGGGATCACATCATTAGGAGAATGATGTGATTGACATGACCCATTCCGTTAGCCTAGCACTTGATCGTTTAGTATGTTGCTATTGCTTTCTTCATGACTTATACATGTTCCTGTAACTATGAGATTATGCAACTCCCGTTTACCGGAGGAACACTTTGGGTGCTACCAAACGTCACAACGTAACTGGGTGATTATAAAGGAGTACTACAGGTGTCTCCAAAGGTACATGTTGAGTTGGTGTATTTCGAGATTAGGTTTTGTCACTCCGATTGTCGGAGAGGTATCTCTGGGCCCTCTCGGTAATGCACATCACTATAAGCCTTGAAAGCAATGTAGCTAATGAGTTAGTTACGGAATGATGCATTACGTAACGAGTAAAGAGACTTGCCGGTAACGAGATTGAACTAGGTATTGGATACCGATGATCAAACCTTGGGCAAGTAACATACCGATGACAAAGGGAACGACGTATGTTGTTATGTGGTTTGACCGATAAAGATCTTCGTAGAATATGTAGGAGCCAATATGAGCATCTAGTTTCCTCTATTGGTTATTGAGCGGAAACAGTTCTAGGTCATGTCTACATAGTTCTCGAACGCGTAGGGTCCGCACGCTTAAGGTTTCGATGACAGTTATATTATGAGTTTATGAGTTTTGATGTACCGAAGTTTATTCGGAGTCCCGGATGAGATTACGGACATGACGAGGAGTCTCGAAATGGTCGAGACATGAAGATTGATATATTAGAAGCCCATGTTTGGATAACGGAAGTGTTCCGGGTGAAATCGGGATTTTACCGGAGTACCGGGAGGTTACCGGAACCCCCCGGGAGCTTAATGGGCCTTAGTGGGCCTAGGTGGAAGAGAGGAGAGGAGGCTAGGGCTGGGCCGCGCGCCCCTCCCCCCAGTCCGAATAGGACAAGGAGAGGGGGGCGGCGCCCCCCTTTCCTTCCTCCTCCCCACCTCTTTCCCCTCTCTCTCCTAGTCCAACATGGAAAAGGAGGGGAGTCCTACTCCCTTTAGGAGTAGGACTCCTCCGGCGCGCCTCTCCCCTTGGCCGGCCGCACCCCCCTTGCTCCTTTATATACGGGGGTAGGGGAGCACCTCTAAGACACAACAATTGATCTCTTGATCTCTTAGACATGTGCGGTGCCCCCCTCCACCATAGTCCTCGATAATATTGTAGCGGTGCTTAGGCAAAGCCCTGCGACGGTAGAACATCAAGATCATCACCACACCGTCGTGCTGACGGAACTCTTCCTTGACATTCTGTTGGATCGGAGTCCGGGGATCGTCATCGAGCTGAACGTGTGCTAGAACTCGGAGGTGCCGTAGTTTCGGTGCTTGATCGGTCGGGCCGTGAAGACGTATAACTACATCAACCACGTTGTTCTAACGCTTCCGCTTTCGGTCTACGAGGGTACATGGACAACACTCTTCCCTCTCGTTGCTATGCATCACCATGATCTTGCGTGTGCGTAGGAGATTTTTTGAAATTACTACGTTCTCCAACAGTGGCATCCGAGCCTGGTTTTATGCGTAGATGTCATATGCACGAGTAGAACATAACTGAGTTGTGGGTGATACAAGTCATACTACTTACCAGCATGTCATACTTTGGTTCAGCGGCATTGTGAGATGAAGCGGCCCGGACCGACATTACGCGTATGCTTAAGCGAGACTGGTTTCACTGTTACGAGCACTCGTTGCTTAAAGGTGACCGGCGGGTGTCTCTCTCTCTCACTTTAGTTGAACCGAGTGTGGCTACGCCCGGTCCTTGCGAAGGATAAAACAGCACTAACTTGACAAACTATCGTTGTGGTTTTGATGCGTAGGTAAGAACGGTTCTTGCTCAGCCCGTAGCAGCCACGTAAAATTTGCAACAACAAAGTAGAGGACGTCTAACTCGTTTTTTGCAGGGCATGTTGTGATGTGATATGGTCAAGACGTGATGCTATATTTTATTTGTATGAGATGATCATGTTTTGTAACCGAGTTATCGGCAACTGGCAGGAGCCATATGGTTGTCGCTTTATTGTGTGAAATGCAAACGCCCTGTAATTGCTTTACTTTATCACTAAGAGGTAGCGATAGTCGTAGAAGCAATAGATGGCGTAACGACAACGATGCTACGATGGAGATCAAGGTGTCGCTCTGGTGACGATGGTGATTACGATGGTGCTTCAGAGATGGAGATCACAAGCACAAGATGATGATGGCCATATCATATCACTTATATTGATTGCATGTGATGTTTATCCTTTATGCATCTTATCTTGCTTTGATTGACGGTAGCATTTTAAGATGATCTCTCACTAAATTATCAAGAAGTGTTCTCCCTGAGTATGCACCATTGCGGAAGTTCTTCATGCTGAGACACCACGTGATGATCGGGTGTGATAGGCTCTACATTCAAATACAACGGGTGCAAAACAGTTGCACGCACAGAATACTCAGGTTAAAACTTGACGAGCCTAGCATATATAGATATGGCCTCGGAACACAGAGACCGAAAGGTCGAACATGAATCATATAGCAGATATGATCAACATAGTGATGTTCACCATTGAAACTACTCCATCTCACGTGATGATCGGACATGGCTTAGAGTATTTGGATCGCGTGATCACTTAGATGACTAGAGAGATGTCTGTCTAAGTGGGAGTTCTTAAGTAATATGATTAATTGAACTTAAATTTATCATGAACTTAGTACCTGATAGTATTTTGCTTGTCTATGTTTGTTGTAGATAGATGGCTTGTGTTGTTGTTCCGTTGAATTTTAATGTGTTCCTTGAGAAAGCTAAGTTGAAAGATGATAGTAGCAATTACACGGACTGGGTCCGTAACCTGAGGATTATCCTCATTGCTGCACAAAAGAATTACATCCTGGAAGCACCGCTGGGTGCCAGGCTTGCTGCAGATGCAATTGACGATGTTAAGAACGTCTGGCAGAGCAAAGCTGATGACTACTCGATAGTCCAGTGTACCATGCTTTACGGCTTGGAACCGGGTCTTCAACGACGTTTTGAACATCATGGAGCATATGAGATGTTCTAGGAGTTGAAGTTAATATTTCAAGCAAATGCCCGGATTGAGAGATATGAAGTCTCCAATAAGTTCTATAGCTGTAAGATGGAGGAGAATAGTTCTCTCAGTGAACATATACTCAAAATGTCTAGGTATAATAATCACTTGATTCAACTGGGAGTTAATCTTCCTAATGATAGTGTCATTGACAGAATTCTTCAATCACTGCCACCAAGCTAGAAGAGCTTCGTGATGAACTATAATATGCAAGGGATGGACAAAACTATTCCCGAGCTCTTCGCAGTGCTAAAAGAGGCGGAGGTAGAAATCAAGAAGGAGCATCAAGTGTTGATGGTCAATAAGACCACCAGTTTCAAGAAAAAGGGCAAAGGGAAGAAGAAGGGGAACTTCAAGAAGAACAGCAAGCAAGTTGTTGCTCAAGAGAAGAAACCCAAGTCTGGACCTAAGCCTGAGACTGAGTGCTTCTACTGCAAGAAGACTGGACACTAGAAGCGGAACTGCCCCAAGTATTTGGCGGATAAGAAGGATGGCAAAGTGAACAAAGGTATATGTGATATACATGTTATTGATGTGTACCTTACTAATGCTCGCAGTAGCACCTGGGTATTTGACACTGGTTCTGTTGGTAATATTTGCAACTCGAAACAGGGGCTACAGATTAAGCAAAGATTGTCTAAGGACGAGGTGACAATGCGCGTGGGAAATGGTTCCAAAGTCCATGTGATCGCGGTCGGCACGCTACCTCTACATCTACCATCGGGATTAGTTTTAGACCTAAATAATTGTTATTTGGTGCCAGCGTTAAGCATGAACATTATATCTGGATCTTGTTTGATGTGAGACGGTTATTCATTTAAATCAGAGAATAATGGTTGTTCTATTTATATGAGTAATATCTTTTATGGTCATGCACCCTTGAAGAGTGGTCTATTTTTATTGAATCTCGATAGAAGTGATACACATATTCATAATGTTGAAACCAAAAGATGCAGAGTCGATAATGATAGTGCAACTTATTTGTGGCACTACTGTTTGGGTCATATTGGTGTAAAGCGCATGAAGAAACTCCATACTGATGGACTTCTGGATTCACTTGATTATGAATCACTTGGTACTTGCGAACCGTGCCTCATGGGCAAGATGACTAAAACGCCTGTTCTCCGGAACTATGGAGCGAGCAACTGATTTGTTGGAAATCATACATACTGATGTATGTGGTCCAATGAATATTGAGGCTCGCAGCGGGTATTGTTATTTTCTCACCTTCACAGATGATTGAGAAGATATGGGTATATCTACTTGATGAAACACAAGTCTGAAACATTTGAAAAGTTCAAAGAATTTCAGGGTGAAGTGGAAAATCATCGTAACAAGAAAATAAAATTTCTACAATCTGATCGTGGAGGAGAATATTTGAGTTACGAGTTTGTTTTACATTTGAAGCAATGCGGAATAGTTTCGCAACTCACGCCACTCGAAACACCACAACGAAATGGTGTGTCCGAACGTCGTAATCATACTTTACTAGATATGGTGCGATCTATGATGTCTCTTACTGATTTACCGCTATCATTTTGGGGTTATGCTTTAGAGACGGCTGCATTCACGTTAAATAGGGCACCATCAAAATCCGTTGAGACGACACCTTATGAACTATGGTTTGGCAAGAAACCAAAGTTGTCATTTCTTAAAGTTTGGGGCTGCGATGCTTATGTGAAGAAACTTCAACCAGATAAGCTCGAACCCAAATCGGAGAAATGTGTCTTCATAGGATACCCAAAAGAGACTATTGGGTACACCTTCTATCACAGATCTGAGGGCAAGATTTTTGTTGCTAAATTCGGATCCTTTCTAGAGAAGGAGTTTCTATTGAAAGAAGTGAGTGGGAGGAAAGTAGAACTTGATGAGGTAACTGTACCTGCTCCCTTATTGGAAAGTAGTTCATCACAAGAACCGGTTCCTGTGACAACTACACCAATCAGTGAGGAAGCTAATGATATTGATCATGAAACTTCAGATCAAGTTACTACCGAACCTCGTAGGTCTACCAGAGTAAGATCCGCACCAGAGTGGTACGGTAATCCTATTCTAGAAGTCATGTTACTTGACCATGGCGAACCTACAAACTATGAGGAAGCGATGATGAGCCCAGATTCCGCAAAATGGCTTGAGGCCATGAAATCTGAGGTGGGATCCATGTATGAGAACAAAGTATGGACTTTGGTTGACTTGCCCAATGATCGGCAAGCCATCGAAAATAAATGGATCTTCAAGAAGAAGACTGGCGTTGATGGTAATGTAACTATCTACAAAGCTCGACTTGTTGTGAAAGGTTTTCGACAAGTTCAAGGGGTTGACTACGATGAGACTTTCTCACCCGTAGCGATGCTTAAGTCTGTCTGAATCATGCTAGCAATTACCGCATTTTATGATTATGAAATTTGGCAAATGGATGTCAAAACTGAATTCCTAAATGGATTTCTGGAAGAAGAGTTGTATATGATGTAGCCGGAAGGTTTGTTGATCCAAAAGGTGCTAACGAAGTGTGCAAGCTCCAGCTATCCATTTATGGACTGGTGCAAGCATCTCGGAGTTGGAATAAATGCTTTGATAGTGTGATCAAAGCATATGGTTTTATACAGACTTTTGGAGAAGCTTGTATTTACAAGAAAGTGAGTGGGAGCTCTGTAGCATTTCTGATATTATATGTAGATGACATATTATTAATTGGAAATGATATAGAATTTCTGGATAGCTTAAAGGGATACTTGAATAAAAGTTTTCAATGAAAGACCTTGGTGAAGCTGCTTACATATTGGGCATCAAGATCTATAGAGATAGATCAAGACGCTTAATTGGACTTTCACAAAGCACATACCTTGATAAAGTTTTGAAAAAGTTCAAAATGGATCAGGCAAAGAAAGGGTTCTTACCTGTATTACAAGGTGTGAAGTTGAGTCAAACTCAATAACCGACCAGAGCAGAAGATAGAGAGAAAATGAAAGATGTTCCCTATGCTTCAGCCATAGGATCTATCATGTATGCAATGCTGTGTACCAGACCTGATGTATGCTTAGCAAGAAGCTTGGAAGGGAGGTACCAAAGTAATCCATGAGTGGATCACTGGACAGCGGTCAAGAATATCCTGAAATACCTGAAAAGGACTAAGGATATGTTTCTCGTTTATGGAGGTGACAAAGAGCTAGTCGTAAATGGTTACGTCAATGCAAGCTTTGACACTGATCTAGACGATTCTAAATCGCAAACCGGATACGTGTTTATATTGAACGGTGGAGCTGTCAGTTGGTGCAGTTCTAAACAAAGCGTCGTGGCGGGATCTACATGCGAAGCGGAGTACGTAGCTGCTTCAGAAGTAGCAAATGAAGGAGTCTGGATGAAAGAGTTCATTTCCAATTTTGGTGTCATACCTAGTGCATCGGGACCAATGAATATCTTCTGTGATAATACTGGTGCAATTGCCTTGGCAAAGGAATCCAGATTTCACAAGAGGACCAAGCACATCAAGAGACGCTTCAATTCCATCCGGGAGCAAGTCCAGGTGGGAGACATAGAGATTTGCAAGATACATACGGATCTGAATGTTGCAGACCCGTTGACTAAGACTCTTCCACGAGCAAAACATGATCAACACCAAGACTCCATGGGTATTAGAATCATTACTGTGTAATCTAGATTATTGACTCTAGTGCAAGTGGGAGACTGAAGGAAATATTCCCTAGAGGCAATAATAAAGTTATTATTTATTTCCTCATATCATGATAAATGTTTATTATTCATGCTATAATTGTATTAACCGGAAACATGATACATGTGTGAATACATAGACAAACTTAATGTCACTAGTATGCCTCTACTTGACTAGCTCATGAATCAAAGATGGTTATGTTTAATAACCATAGACATGTGTTGTCATTTGATTAACGGGATCACATCATTAGGAGAATGATGTGATTGACTTGACCCATTCTGTTAGCTTAGCACTTGGTCGTTTAGTATGTTGCTAATGCTTTCTTCATGACTTATACAAGTTCCTATAACTATGAGATTATGCAACTCCTGTTTATCGGAGGAACACTTTGTGTGCTATCAAACGTCACAACGTAACTGGGTGATTATAAAGGAGCTCTACAGGTGTCTCCAAAGGTACATGTTGAGTTGGCGTATTTCGAGATTAGGTTTTGTCACTCCAATCGTCGAAGAGGTATCTCTGGGCCCTCTCGGTAATGCACATCACTATAAGCCTTTCAAGCAATGTAGCTAATGAGTTAGTTACGGAATGATGCATTACGTAACGAGTAAAGAGACTTGCCGGTAACGATATTGAACTAGGTATTGGATACCGACGATCAAACCTTGGGCAAGTAACATACTGATGACAAAGGGAACGACGTATGTTGTTATGCGGTTTGACCGATAAAGATCTTCGTAGAATATGTAGGAGCCAATATGAGCATCCAGGTTCCGCTATTGGTTATTGACCCGAAACAGTTCTAGGTCATGTCTACATAGTTCTCGAACCCGTAGGGTCCGCACGGTTAAGGTTTCGATGATAGTTATATTATGAGTTTATGAGTTTTGATGTACTGAAGTTTGTTCGGAGTCCCGGATGAGATTACGGACATGACGAGGAGTCTCCAAATGGTCGAGACATGAAGATTGATATATTGGAAGCCTATGTTTGGATATCAGAAGTGTTCCGGGTGAAATCGGGATTTTACCGTACAGGGAGGTTACCGGAACCCCCCGGGAGCTTAATGGGCCTTAGTGGGCCTAGGTGGAAGAGAGGAGAGGAGGCTAGGGCTAGGCCACGCGCCCACCCCCCCCCCCAGTACGAATAGGACAAGGAGAGGGGGCGGCGCCCCCCTTTCCTTCCTCCCCTCCACCTCTTTCCCCCCTCTCTCCTAGTCCAACATGGAAAGGAGGGGAGTCCTACTCCCGGTAGGAGTAGGACTCCTCCGGAGCGCCTCTCCCCTTGGCCGGCCGCACCCCCCTTGCTCCTTTATATACGGGGGCAGGGGGCACCTCTAAGACACAACAATTGATCTCTTGATCTCTTAGCCGTGTGCGGTGCCCCCCTCCGCCATAGTCCTCGATAATATTGTAGCGGTGCTTAGGCGAAGCCCTATGATGGTAGAACATCAAGATCGTCACCACGCCGTCGTGCTGACAGAACTCTTCCCCGACATTCTGCTGGATCGGAGTCCGGGGATCGTCATCGAGCTGAACGTGTGCTAGAACTCGGAGGTGCTGTAGTTTCGGTGCTTGATCGGTCGGGCCATGAAGACGTACAACTACATCAACCGCGTTGTTCTAACGCTTCCACTTTCGGTCTACGAGGGTACGTGGACAACACTCTCCCCTCTCGTTGCTATGCGTCACCATGATCTTGCGTGTGTGTAGGAATTTTTTTGAAATTACTACGTTCTCCAACATGGGTCTTCTTAGCTGACGGGTCTGGCTCCCATACTAATCAACTATTGATATCTCATGGTGGTCAACAATTTATGGTTTCTCCTGCAGAAAATGGATCTGGGCTTCATTCTCACAGTACATCCTACGGGTGGCAACGGCTGCCTTGTACAAGGGAAAAATTGTCACACCATTCTAAGGTTTAAACAAGGTTTTGATCGTCGTCTCTCTACTATAGGTAAGTCACTCAGATTTACCATCCCATATAGCAAGGCGAATAATAAGAGTAAGTCGGTATGGTGATCAATCCATCCCACACCCAAATCATTACCTTGTATATGGTTTAGCGAATCTCGCATTCTAACACTCGTTCATCCTCACAAGCATTGCAGAATTTCTCTTGTCGATGAACCAAGTTCGGATAAATCCATGGATTCTGCAAGCCAAACAACCATCTATTGTTCCTTCACAACTCTCAGGTTTTGCACAACTCCTATAAAATCGTCTGTCAATAAAATCGTAACTTCTTCCAGGGTTTTTCCTTCAACAAGAATGTGCTTGCTTCTTGGCAGGTCCTGGGGCCTGTGGGTTATGGCCCATCTCATCACTTGTAAACCTTGAACTCATCATCAGGGCAACTGATCACTATTCAAACATCCAGCTTCCCAGCATTCTTAAATCCATCCAATTGCACTGGCTCCCTTCCTTCTATTGGTACCAAACTAAGAGTGATTTGTCAGACTCATCAGAGAGTCACCATTGCTCCATATTACCAACATCATACCTCCTTTATATAAAATAGTACTTCATCCCTTCATACTCTTGGGGTATTCCCACTTATTGAGATAAAACTCGTACTTATTTTGTTCATAGTCCACTCCATGGAATATCATTTTCTTTTCAAGGGGTCAAGGGTCCTCATAGTTACTACCACCATTGAAATGCACAAACTCATCCATGGACCATATTTCTCATATCCTCGAAAATGGTCAAAATCTTTCTTCATAGAGTAACGACTCATACAATCCAATTCAGTACCAACGATGCTAACTTTATTGATTCTCAAATTATTACAATCTCCTGCATTTCCATTACATGGCTCAACTCAACATCTCAATATAGAAGAAATGCTCTCACTACTACTACTATACTTCTTTTGTCGCAAACTCAACTATTTCGCACAAGCCTCCTTCGTTTTGGGACAATCCCTGGCAAAGTGCCCTGCTTCATTATAGCAGAAACACATTACTGCTAACAAGTCTCGAGGTTTCCTCATGATTAAGTAGCCCTGACTCCTTGCACCTAAAATAGGTGATATGACTCAAGTCCTTCTTGGTATCCAATCTACTTCTCTTCCTGGTCTTTTCCATGCCAATCAGGGCTTCTATTTCCTGTGGGTCATACTCTACTTCCTCTGTCAGGAATTCTACTAGATCCCCATTCAGACAATTCTGGAAGATGTGTCCTTTTTCTCCACATGAATAGCATGACTTGGTGCAGAGTTTAATTGGGTTTTCTTCGGGAGTGTCCTCCACCTCTTCCTTCATCACAGGCTCTTCTAAAATTTCCATGAGGCTCCTTTCATTGCTTCCTTCTTCTGTTGGATGGTTATTTGTTCCATGGGGTAAATGTGACACTGAGCAGGCTAGTGGGTAGTTCCTTCACACATGGAAAAAGTAATATGCCTAGTTGGGCATTCTTCAGCTGGGTGACTTCCTTCACAATTTGGGCATTCAGTCTTGTGTTCTTTATGGTTGTGTCCTATTTCTCCATAGAGGTGGCATGCATAGGGTTTCTTCATATCCTTTCCATAAGACACAAGACGAGACCTTTGGAGAGTCAACTTAAATTCTTCCCAAGTGGTTACTCCTTGCCATCCATTGATGGTTTGGTATATCCTCCACCAAGTAGCAGCACCTCTTTGAAAGAACTGAGGAGCATGCTGGGTCATATCCTTTCCGGCTATACTATTATTCTTCATGTGAATTTCCATGTTCTGAATCCATCGGTCCGTTTCTAGTTGACTTATCGGTCCAGAAAACACAACCAATCTCCATTTATCCTCTACTGGGTCCATGGGTTTTGAGGTGAGATAAGAGAGATAGAGAGGGATACAAACAATGCAAACAATAGTTTTGAAAAGACAGATTTTATTTTGTGGCTGTAGGAAAAACAACAAACAAGTGACAACTCACATTCGTCGCATCTAACGTAGGTATATAACAGGGTTTTGGTCTTCTAAAGGTCAATAAATCTTCAAAGTCGCCAAACTATTCAAGTCTTGCTCATGTCTCCGATGGCTTCTTCCGATCGTGCTTGTCCTTCTCAAGTTCTTTTGCCAGATCATCTCTATTGACACGGTCTCTTGTGACATCCTTTAATATTCTGGAGTTGCGTTCCAAACTTCTGGGTTTCAACATCCTTGGCATGAACCATGGTCCTACTGTCCTTCAATTCCCGACGAATCTCCGGTGCCTCGAGGTTTCACTCCTCCAGCTTGGCTACTTCAACTTCCGGGTCCCGAGTTCTTCACGAAATGCTACCTTGTCAAATACGGCTTCCTAAAGGTCCATCTTAAACTTCCTGATGTAATACTCCATGTCCTGGCGATACACCAGCTAAGGCTAAAATTGCATCCCTGTGCTGATAGATGCTCCATCAGCCTTCTATCATCCAATCCTTCCGAAGAAATGCAGGCTTAACTCAGCATGGTGACAATAGCATATGCGGGTGATAACATCATGTGTCGGTGTTCTGGGAACGGGGGTCCCCAGACTTGCCTGCCTGCGGCCTGCGGCGTGGCTCAAGTGGTGGCCCAGCACGACACGTCTTCATCAGCACAAGATTCAAGACCCTCGCGGGGCGGGAGATGCAATGCTTCCTCAGGGACAGGCTCACCAGGTAGGCTTGCGAGGAGGCGGAGAGATCAAGGCAGGGTACCTCGCGAGGTGCTCATGACGCAGGCCGTGACGATCGAGACTAGGTGGGCGCCAGGCGGGGGCCAGCCTGCGCAGTGTCCTTGTTTCCTCTTTGGTGCAAAGGGGGCAAGCGCAGGCGTGGAGTACCGAGGCATCAGGCAAAGGTTGCCATTTCAGTGCAACGAGACCGAGACCAGCGGAGTGGCAGGATGGAGGTCACCGTGGAGCCCAAGACGACGTCATCACCAGAGCTTTTGGCAGCCGAAGTCCAACTTTAGTCAGGATAACTTGTACTAGATGTTCCCCTTCAAAATGGTCGTTGTTGGCGCCCTTCCTGCTTAATATTTGGGAAGAGGCCCAGGGCCTCTATAAATAGAGCTAGCCACCGCAGAGTAGAGGGGGGGATCCAAATTTTGGGAAGACTAGAGAGAGAGGGGCGATCGAACTCACCCAAGAAAATCATCGCACCAACTCAAGAACACCTCTCGCGAGGCCGTTCTTCCCCTGTACTGTTCATCATCAGCCCCTGAGACAATCCACCACACCACACACTGGAGTAGGGTATTACACCACAACGATGGCCCGAACCAATATAAATCTTGTGTCCCTCATGCTGTTCATCGTTTTAGCCTAGATATCACGAGACGATCGGACGTAGGTCAGTGGGGGAGAGATCTTCGTGCGCACCCCATTGTTCGAACCTTAAGGGTCTGCCGGAACCCAACATCTAACATTTGGCGCGCCAGGTAGGGGTGCGTCGGAGCTCTCCCTTCCGTCAACCCGTTCCCCATCAACACCAGCTCTGCCCTCATGGCGGCCAATGCACCGCCCACTCCGGCTGTCAACACCGGCACGGAGACCAGGGGGCTCCAAGCCCTGGCCCCCGCCTTGCGACAGGTGCAGTGGCCGCGCAAGTTCAAGCCGGACATGCCACTGTGCTACGACGGCACGGCCGACCTGCAGGCCTTCCTGCTAGCATATGAAGAAGCCGTCCTCAAGGCCGGGGGCGACGACAAGGTCATGGCGAACTGGCTGCCCATGGCCCTCACCGGCGTCCCGCGCATGTGGCTGCTCCACCTGCCAGCGGCTTCTGTGGCCTCCTAGGAGGAGCTGCGCAAACTCTTCCTCGCCCATCATGCTGCGCCGACACACCCAGTCATCGTGGCCGTCCTGGGCGGATCCCAGGCACCACCTTTGAGCCGCCACGTCAAGCCATTCGTCTGCCAGATCGGCACCGCCTTCAAGCGCCGAGAACCCCCCCCCCCCCGGTCTGGGTGGGACCCAAGGCCGCAGCCGCCGTCCCGGCCGAAGCAGAGCAAGGCCAAGATGGCCTCGCGAAGACCACGACTGCAGCAGAAAAGGGTCAACCTCAGCAGGGGAGCGCACCCAGAGCGGAGGAGGCCTCTCCAAGCGACCAAGCGCTGGGGGCTCCGTCATCTCAGGAGGCGCCTCAACCTCCGGAGGACGCGGGCTGCGCCAGCACCCTCAACCTCGTCGAGCACCCTGTCTACTTCGTCAGCACGGTGCTACGAGACGCGAGGGCGCGGTACCCCATGCCCCCAAAACTCCTCCTCGCACTGTTAGTGGCCTCGTGCAAGTTGCGGCACTACTTTCAAGGCCATCCCATCAAGGTCGTCTCAGGATACCCCTTGGAAACGGTACTCAGGAGCCCCAACTCAACTGGGAGGGTCGCTGAATGGAACATTGAACTACAAGCATTTCAGCTAGAATTCAGCACGACCAGGGTCATCAAGGGAGCCGCACTTGCAGATTTCGTGGCAGAATGGGCAGAGGCATCGGGGCTCAAAGCAGGCGAGGAACGGTCGCTTTCCCCGGGCAGTGAAGCGCCGGACGGCTGGGTCATGTACTTCGACGGAGCATTCTCGCGACAGGGCGCGGGGGCTGGCGTAGTGCTCATATCCCCCACCCAGGACAAGCTCTACTATGCTCTGCAACTCTGCTTCCAGCATGGAGAGAAGGTCTCCAAAAACATAGCAGAGTACGAGGGCCTGATAGCGGGCTTGAAAGCTGCAACCGCCTTGGGGGTAAAGCGCCTCATCATCAAGGGCGATTCACAACTCCTCATCAACTTCTCCAACAAGGTATACAAGCCGAAGGACGAGCACATGGAAGCGTATCTCGCGGAGGTCCGCAGGATGGAGAAACAGTTTTGGGGGCTGGAGTTGCAACACGTGCCTCGTGGCACCAATCAAGAGGCTGATGACATCGCCAGGAGGGCGTCCAGGTGGCTGCCTCAGGATCCTGGCGTCTTCGAGGAGCGACTCTTCAAACCCTCGGCGGCGCCATCACTATCAGGCACAACACAGCCTAGGGAGGAGCTCCCTCAACCGCCTGCCTCAGGAGCCCCGGCCTGTGGCCCAACCTCAGGGGCGCGCTTGCTCCTGGCACTGGAACCTCAGGAGGGATGTTGGACCACGGAGTTCAAGGATTACTTGATGCAAGGGACCCTGCCGGAGAAGGAGGAGGACGCGGAGCGCGTGGCGCGCCAGGCCACGACCTACTGCATCCAAGACGGAGAGCTCTACCGAAAGCGGCCGAATGACGTTACTCTATGTTGCATCTCCAGGGAGCAAGGAAAAGAGCTGCTGGCAGACATTCACGATGGAGACTGCGGGTACCACTCGTCTTTGCGCACACTCGTCGGCAAGGCGCTTCGTAGCGGTTTCTATTGGCCAACAGCACTCAATGACGCAATCGAGCTGGTGAAGGCTTGTGAAGCCTGTCAGTTCCATGCCAAGCAGATTCACCAGCCAGCTCAGGGCCTTCAGACCATTCCCCTCTCGTGGCCGTTCGCTGTTTGGGGACTGGACATCCTTGGCCCATTTCCTCGGGCGCCAGGGGGCTATCGCTACCTTTACGTCGCCATCGACAAATTCACTAAGTGGGCCGAAGTGGAAGCTGTCTGCACCATCCCGGCTAGCTCAGCAGTCAAGTTCATTAGGGGCCGCGTGAGCCGGTTTGGGGTGCCCAATCGCATCATCACCGACAACGGTTTGCAGTTCACTAGCAATCTCTTCAAAACATGTTGTGCTAACCTTGGAACGCAGATATGCTACGCTTCGGTGGCACACCCTCAGAGCAACGGCCAAGCTGAGCACGCCAACGCGGAGGTCCTGAAGAGCCTCAAAACCCGAACCTTCAAGAAGAATATGGAGGCCTGCGGCAGAGGCTGGCACGACGAGCTTCAGTCCGTGCTATGGTCCATCCGTACTACCGCTACCAAGTCGACCGGCGAAACCCCGTTCTTCCTCGTCTATAGTGCTGAGGCGGTCCTTCCTCATGAGGCCAGGCATCGCTCCGCACGAGTCCTGGCTTTCGACGAAGCACAGCAGGACGCCATGCGGGGGGTGGACCTCGTGCTTGGGGAGGAACGTCGTCGGGAGGCCGCACTTCGGGCTGCGAGATACCAACAAGCACTGTGGCGGTACCACTACCGCAGCATCCGCCCCAGGACCCTCGAGGTAGGTGACCTCGTATTCAGACGGGTGCTCTCCAAGGAGGGGCTGCACAAGCTCTCGCCCATGTGGGAGGGCCCATTCAAGGTTGTTCATGTCTCTAGGCCCGGCGATGCACGCTTGGAGACTCAGGAGGGGGTGCCCATCCCGAACGCGTGGAAAATCCAGCATCTCCAGAAGTTCTACCCTTGAAGAAAGGCCCAGAGCCTGTAAAGAAGGCATGGCGCCTGTGAAGCTAGACGAACCAAGAAAGGCCCAGTGCCTGTGAAGAAGGCCAACGCCTGTGAAGCTCACTTTTACCGAGAAAGGCCCAGAGCCTATGAAGAAGACCAATCCTGTGAAGCTCGCCGCCCGTGACACTCTCATGAAATAATGAGTTGGGGTTGTACACGCCTCGGAGTCTCCGGAGAGCCGCCCTTGGGCCTCGGGGGCTCCCGCCCACACCCAGTGGCAGCACTTAGCTCCGCGCTGGTGAGAAGACGTCGAAGACTAGATTAGGTGCCGGACACGGCTTTTTCATTTCCTTTCTGCAGTTGGCTTGTCCGTTCCTATTTGAAGTTTTATTGGAGTGTTGCCGTCCTTAGCTTGTGATTCTTTGTCTTTTTTGCCCACTTGCCTCATTTTCTCTCGCACAAGTCTCGCGAGGGGGCTACGCGGGCGCCCTCGTGAGTGTTTTTCTGCCCCAGTCGTTTGAGGTTTTCCTATCCAAGTCCACTATGGCAGCACCCCTCCCAGTCCATGCCCCACGGGCATCGCGACGCGAACACAGGACCAGAGTTGGTCACCTCCGCAACCGAGAACGGAACCTACCCCTCCTGACTAATCCTTGCAGGACATGAAGCGCGCGACAAGGCCTCGGCCTTGGGAAGCGAAGACCGTGACAAGTCCCCCCGAGCTAAGTAATTCCTGCACGCGGGCATGCGGCACAAAAACATAGCACCGAAATAGCGGAAACAGCATGGTAATTAATAACAACAGTCCAACACGCCCCCATGGGGCCCTACACTACTTTCTCTTTGTGCAGGGAAGGGAGAAAAACCAAATACACGCGACTTGCTCGGCACCAACTCGCTGTGAGAGCTCATACTGCCTCCGGAGCTCAATCAGACTCCTCCTCGTGCTTCACTGAGGTGCGACGGTGGGCTGACTCGCTGCCTCCCTCAAGGTGGCGCGACGGCGCGGAGGCTGGTCACGGCCACCGCTGGAGGAGCTGCTGTCCGAAGGAGAGCCGCCGAAGCTTGGCGAACCACGAGCACCGCCGACCGCGCGCCTGCCGTCATCTTCATCCATATCATCGCCGGGTTTGGGTACCCGGCCGCGGTCATCGTCTTCGGGGCAGCACCCGGTGCGGCAACCGTCTTCTCCGAACACCATCACGTAGAGGGCGGTGTCGCCATCGAAATTGAAGTGAAGGGTGCACCGCTGGCTCAGGCCACGCGCGCGGGCAAACGTCTGCCAGACGCGGGTCAGGGCCACATTCCCGGCGATGGAGACCTTCAGCGAAGCACAGGAGGCCCTGCTGCAGCAACCGTCTGCTTGAAGCCAGAGGCCGCCCGGAGCGCCAGCCGGAAGTTCACCTACAAAGAAGCGGGGAAGCTGGAGCCAGGTGCTGGTCGGGTCTGCCGACCACACGACGAACTCCGGCAGCACCTTCCTCGAGTGGAAGCACGGCCTGGGAGGCCGCGCAGTCATGGCGCACCTCCCCTCGACAATCCGGCGCCCATCGCCGCGCAGGGGATCGCCTCCACGACCGTGGAAAGCCACTACGGGAGCCACGGGATGCTTGCACGGACGGCCTCGGCCGCGCTTGGCCGGGGGAGAGTCAGGCCCTCCCTGACGAGCCTTTCCCTTCTCTGCGGCCGAGAACCTCTTCGGCGGCGCCATGGGAGATGGCGAGTAGCTAGGATGGGGAGAAAGAAGGAGGCAAGGAGGGAGATGCACGGCGGAGGCCTGCGCCCTCCAGCATTTATAACGGGAAGGAAGCCAACCGTCGGCCTCCACGTTCGCAGGTAATCATGACCCGTTTTTGCATGCAGGGACTTATCAAGTCGAGCGGTTGCCGAGGTAGCATGGGGAAGAAGAGACACCCACGTCCAATCAATCACCACGTGGTGCCAAAGGCCGCAGGCTGATGGGGCCCGCAGCGCTCCGCACTTACCCCTTCGCTTCTCCGCTAAGCCAAGTCCGAGCGCGCCTTGGGCCTGGGGGCTACTGTCGGCATTCTGGGAACGGGGGTCCCCAGACTTGCCTGCCTGCAGCTTGCGGCGTGGCTCAAGTGGTGGCCCAGCACGGCCCGTCTTCATCAGCACAAGACTCAAGACTCAAGGCAGGGTACCTCGCGAGGTGCTCATGACGCAAGCCGTGACGATCGAGACCAGGCAGGCGCCAGGCGGGCGCCGGCCTGTGTAGTGCCCTTGTTTCATCTTTGGTGCAAAGGGGGAAAGCGCAGGCGTGGAGTACCGAGGCATCAGGAAAAGGTTGCCTTTTCAGTGCAACGAGACCAAGACGAGCGGAGCGGCAGGATGGAGGTCACCGTGGAGCCCAAGATGGCGTCATCACTAGTGCTTTTGGCTGCCGAAGACCAACTTTAGTTAGGATAACTTGTACTAGATGTTCCCCTTCAAAATGGCCGTTGTTGGCGCCCTTCCCGCTTAATATATGGGAAGAGGCCCAGGACCTCTATAAATAGAGCTAGCCACCACAGAGTAGAGGGGGGATCCAGATTTTGGGAAGACTAGAGAGAGAGAGAGGCGATCAAACTCACCCAAGCAGTTCATCGCACCAGCTCAAGAACACCTCTCGCGAGGCCGTTCTTCCCCTGTACTGTTCATCATCAGCCCCTGAGGCAATCCACCACACCACACACTGGAGTAGGGTATTACACCACAACGGTGGCCCGAACCAGTATAAATCTTGTGTCCCTCGTGTTGTTCAACGTTTTGAGCCTAGATCTCACGAGACGATCGGACGTAGGTTAGTGGGGGAGAGATCTTCGTGCGCACCCCAGTGTTCGAACCTTAAGGGTCTGCCGGAACCCAACATCCGACATCATGGATATCCATGTTTCTGCCCTGGTCATTGACATGAACTATCATTCCATAGTTGATATCTCCTGCCTTAGGGTTTTCTTCACAAAACTTTTTTTTAACGCTCCATGTTCTGGTATTTCTCTGACGCACCTTGATCTTGGGTATTAACAACTTCAATAGTCTGACAAGTTCCATAAGGGTAGCCTTCCTAGGTCATACAAATCTGGGAATTCTTCAGAGCCTTCAAATTCTCCTAGTCTTCGGAGTCTTCAACCGTTGTAGTTTCCATTATAATACATGGTAAAATCCTCTTCATTCCGAAGTGGTCTTAGTTGTCTAATATCTTGTACTTCTTGGAGTGGTCTCATCAGTTGAATCCTCGTGTGGTTAAAAAGGAAAAGGGGTATGGTCTAACTAAAAGGGAATATTTGATAAATCTCAGAAAAGAAGACAGGTAAAAGATCTTTTTGAAAATAAAGTTTTTAGAGAAAATCTTTCCTATGGGCTTGCCAGTCTCCAAGGTCACGTCCTATAGTCAACATGTGCTCTGATACCATCTTGTAGCGACCCGACCTTAGATGGTCAAGTCTCTGTGCTTAAGTGTCATCCCTGGATCGGTATGCTAACACACACAATACTCGAGGATTTATAACAGAGGTAAATCACATGTATAAAGTAATCTAAATACTATTACCTCAATCCATAAAGTGGAAGAAACAACAAGGTTGTGGATTCCCATCAACACCAACGCCAAAGTTGAGTGTAGAAATCGTAACCCTAACGTATCACTTACATGTCGTAAGATTTACTGTAACATGAGACGTTGCAGCCACATAGGTCAGTACATTGAATGTACTGGCAAATTCACACCATAGGATAATGATGAATAATAGCTATCACTACATGCATATCTGGCTGGTGGAAAAGCTCTAAGTTTATTTTTGGATAAAGCCAATTTTCCCCCACAACAAAGGAATACATTTCATTTAGCTACAAAGTTTGTTGAAAACATTGAGAAGGTTCCTCCAACTCTATCCCAAATTAACATCAATAACCCAACAAACTATTTAAGTAACGTGATGAGATCAACATGATAATCCAAGAACTAGATACTCAAGATGTCCATAAACGGGGACACGGCTAACCATGATTAGTTTGTACAATCTGCAGAGGTTTGCGCACTTTTCCCCACAAGATTCGATCTCCTCCGTTGAATTTCTCGCACTTCATGATGTTTGAGAAACGGATGATCGAGACATAGACTTTCAGAAGCATTAAATCTTTACTCTGGGTAGACAGTACCACCTACATCCCCTACATCTGCTAGTCTACCTCTTCAAGAGCTCGCGCAACATACTCAACTATGCCAGAGCCCATATTTGCTTGTGGCTGCACACGGAAGTTTCCAGCATGAATAATCTTATGATCCCTTTGAGCCTGGGTGGCATTCCATAGGGTGATCACCCGGGTCCTCCGGGACCCCCTTGGGCAAGCACTGGGTTTTCCAGGTGCCCGGGCAAACCACTGGGTACTCCAGGGTGCCCCTACCATTCCACCCAGATGTGTATTAAAGTAGCCACCTTAAGTTAACCATTAATAATAACTCTCACATCTGTCATGAATCACTCAAACCAAACCACTTCTACGAGCATAGCACGTAGTAGCTCCCGGGGTTTTGATATAAAGGATAATAGGTTCTACCTCATCAACTACTTCCCAATACCCACATGTAATCAATCCTACTCGTGCAATGTTTGAGAGTTGAAACTAATGCATAAAAACTGGGTAATAAAGGGATATGATCAAAGCATGAACTTGTCTGTACTGTTGATGAATATGATTCGCACTCATAACTCCTGATAGTTCTACTCGTCACACTCCATTCAATCAATCATAAGCAAGCAATAGTAACCACACATAAGCAATCATGCAAAAGAAACGAAGAAAATATCTCGGAAAACTTCGAAAACAGGTAATTTACTCTTGCAACATAAAACAATTTTTAACAGTACCAAAATTGAGTTAATTCGGCCTTATCAGAAAGTTTAGGTCAAGAGCTTCGATTTGCAAAAAGAATCAACTAAATCGGAGTTATAAAACTCAAGTTACGATCAAATGAAGTTCAAATACTAAACTGTTTGAATTCAAATTTTAAAACTTTCAAAAACATATTTAAGTTGTTTTACTGGATAGAGGGGGTCATAACGAAGAAGTGGGTGTTGGTTTCATTGGAATTGGACAGACAAGCAAAAAGTAGTGATCGTTTGAAGATCAGGGGCTAAACTATAAATAAAATATTCATAGATGGGTCCCTGGCCGAAACTTAAAAGAAAAAGAAAAACTCTACCGAACGAACGTTCGCTACCGGACACTAATGAACGAAAACCATTCACTACAGAACCCTAACTAATGAACGCTCGCAAAATAAACTAACCTAAAAATAAACCGAATATTATGAAAAAATGAAAACAAAAATCGGATCGGTTTTGGTTTATACCGGCTCGGCGGTTTAGGCGGAGAAACCACCGGCGAAACGAGATGGCAGACAGCGGGCGGTAGGCAGCGGCTCTGGCGAGCGGCTCCGGTGGGCGAGCAGCGCGGCAGCGGCAACAAGGCGTGGCGCGGCAGCGGGCAGCGGTGGCGGTGGCGGAGCGCGGGGGCGAGTGCGGCGGCCTCGGGCGGCGAAGCTCGTCGGTGGCGGCGGTTTGCGAGATGCGGCGGGATCGGCGGCGAGTGCGACGGCGAGGAGAGAGAGGGGGGGCAACCTCGACTTTTAAAGGCCAGGGGAGGAGGCGGTGGCGTGGGGGGAGGGGGCGACGCGGCGCGGGGAGTCCGGGCGGCGTACGGCGGCGAGCGGCGGGGTGCCCAGGGCGGACTCCGCCCTAGGGTCGGTGACAACGGCAGCTGGGCTGGGCTGGCGGCCTGCTGGGCCGGCCCAGTTCGGCGGCGGAGAAAACTCTTTTTTTTGGACAACGAAAAATAATAAAAACCATATAAAAATAAATATAAACTATAGGCATATAATATATCTAAATTTTCAGAAAATGATTTTCTACGACGTGAACATTTTTCTAGCATCAAATAAAATCTACAAAAATTCAAATTAATCAAACAGTTCTACTGGTGCAATAAAACCTCATAAAAATATTTTAAAAAGAATACCAAAATAAACTCGAATTTATTTCTCTCCAATTTTCTATTATAGGGAATCATGTTACCCTAGTTTCCATTTATTTTATTTTTTGGAGAAAAGTAATTTGAATAAAACCCAAATAACTCCAAATTGAAAATAATTTTCAAAAGGACTTTAAATTTGATCCTTTTAAACTTCCAACTCATATTTCATTTGTTTCGAAGAAGTCATTTTATCTTCTCTCATGAAAATCATTGAGTTGCTTAAAGTTTCTGAATTGGAAAATATTTCCAAAAAAATTAAAATCTTTTCAAAACCCCTTTCCATTTATTTAAATGGAAGAAGTCATGTCATCTTCTCTCCAGGGTGTTGTGAAGAAAAGAGTTTGAATTCATGGAGATCATAAATGCAAAATGAAAGTTTTCGGAAAGTCCTTTTATTCCCGCTCATTTAACTTTCAAAAGTCTCAAATTTCACTCAATTTCACACAACACATCACACAAGCAATCAAAACTATCTATTTAATTTAACATTCCAAAATTTAGAATTTTGGGATGTTACATTCATATACTAGTGGGAATTTTTCATTATAGAATTTGGCTTGTATATTCTGACGATGGGCTTCCTCAAATGCCCTAGGTCTTCATGATCAAGCAAGTTGGATGCACGCCCACTTAGTTTCTCTTTTGAGTTTTCCTACACTTATAGCTCTAGTGCATCCTTTGCGTGGCAATCCCTACTCACTCACATTAATATCTATTGATGGGCATCTCCATAGCCCATTGATATGCCTAGTTGATGTGAGACTATCTCCCTCCTTTTGTCTTCTCCACAACCACCATTCTATTCCACCTATAGTGCTATGTCCATGGCTCACACTCATGTATTGCGTGAAAGTTGAAAAGGTTTGGGAATACTAAAGTATGAAACAATTGCTTGGCTGAAACCGGGGTTGTGCAGGATTTGAATATTTTGTGTGACAAAGATGAAGCATAGCCAAACTATATGATTTTGTAGGGATAAGCTTTCTTTGGCCATGTTATTTTGAGAAGACATAATTGCTTTGTTAGTATGCTTGAAGTATAATTGTTTTTATGTTTATATTAAACTTTTTTTGGATCTGAATATTCTTGCCACAATAAAGAAAATTACGTTGATAGATATGTTAGGTAGCATTCCACATCAAAAATTATGTTTTTATCATTTACCTACTCGAGGACGAGCAGGAATTAAGCTTGGGGATGCTTGATACGTCTCCAACGTATCTATAATTTTTTATTGTTCCATGCTATTATATTATCCATCTTGGATGTTTTATATGCATTTATATGCTATTTTATATGATTTTTGGGACTAACCTATTAACCTAGAGCCCAGTGCCAGTTTCTGTTTTTTCCTTGTTTTTGAGGTTTACAGAAAAGGAATATCAAACGGGGTCCAAATGAGCTGAAAATTCCCGATGATTTTTTATGGACCAGAAGAAGCCCCCGAAGCAAAAGAGTTGGGCCAGAAGAGTCCCGAGTCATCCACGAGGGTGGAGGGCGCGGGCTACCCCCCTAGCATGCCTCCCTATCTTGTGGCTGACTCAGAGACTCAGCTGACTTGAAACTGACGCCAAAAATTCCTATAAATACAAAAACCCCCGAAAAGAAACCTAGATCGGGAGTTCCGCTGCCACAAGCCTCTCTAGCTACCAAAAACCAATTGCGACCCTGTTCTGGCACCCTGCCGGAGGGGGGATCCATCACCGGTGGCCATCTTCATCATCCCGGCGCTCTCCATGATGAAGAGGGAGTAGTTCACCCTCGGGGCTGAGGGTCGTATGTACCAGTAGCTATGTGTTTGATCTCTCTCTCTCTCTCTCTTGTGTTCTTGATATGGCACGATCTTGATGTACCGCGAGCTTTGCTATTATAGTTGGATCTTATGATGTTTCTCCCCCTCTATCTCCTTGTGATGAATTGAGTTTTCCCTTTCAAGTTGTCTTATCGGATTGAGTCTTTAAGGATTTGAGAACATTTGATGTATGTCTTGCATGTGCTTATCTCTGCTGACAATGGGATATTCACGTGATCCACTGGATGTATGTTTTGGTGATCAACTTGCGAGTTCAGTGACCTTGTCAACTTATGCATAGGGGTTGACACACATTTTCGTCTTGACTCTTCGGTAGAAACTTTGGGGCACTTTTTGAAGTTCTTTGTGCTGGTTTGAATAGATGAATCTAAGATTCTGTGATGCATATCGTATAATCATACCCGCGGATACTTGTGGTGACATTGGAGTATCTAGATGACATTAGGGTTTTGGTTGATTTGTGTCTTAAGGTGTTATTTTACTACGGACTCTAGGGTTGTTTGTGACATTTATAGGAATAGCCCAATGGATTGATCGAAAAGAATAACTTTGAGGTGGTGTCGTACCCTACAATAATCTCTTTGTTTGTTCTCCGCTATTAGTGACTTTGGAGTGACTCTTTGTTGCATGTTGAGGGATAGTTATATGATCCAATTATGTTATTATTATTGAGAGAACTTGCACTAGTCAAAGTATGAACCCTAGGCCTTGTTTCGAAGCATTGCAATACTGTTTTTGCTCACTTTTACCACTTGCTACCTTGCTGTTTGTATAATTTCAGATTATAAAAGCTTACATCTACCATCCATATTGCACTTGTATCACCATCTCTTCGCCAAACTAGTGCACCTATACAATTTACCATTGTATTGGGTGTGTTGGGGACACAAGAGACTCTTTGTTATTTGGTTGCAGGGTTGTTTGAGAGAGACCATCTTCATCCTACGCCTCCCATGGGTTGATAAACCTTAGGTCATCCACTTGAGGTAAATTTGCTACTATCCTACAAGCCTTTGCACTTGGAGGCCCAACAATGTCTACAAGAAGAAGGTTGCGTAGTAGACATCATAGCCTGGCGGTGTGAGCTCTGTCTCCCTCACCCAGACATCCTCCATCTCCAGCATCTCCAATACCAACGACATCGATGACCGCTGTAGTGGCGTCGCTTGCGTGCACAACAGCGCCACCTTCATGTACCTCATAGCCCCCTCCTCATTGCACATGTCTTCAATCGTCGAGCTGATCATCTCCATGAGGTTAGCGGCCTCGTAGAGCTCCCACACCCTCTCCACAACACCTTGTCCCCTCGTCGGATAAATGGAGGCTCCTGGAGTTACTCTTGCCATTGACGGTCTCCATCAGCAGCACCCCAAAAATAAATTTAAACATGTTTGAGAAGTATCAAAATTGATCCTATTCTAAAGGCTTTGGCATGACGAGTTCAAATATATAGGAAGTTTCAAAAACAAACATATGATTTAAAAGACATGGATGGTTTAAATTAGCCAAGGTGCAAACAAATGTTTAATTTATTGTATGATAAAAGAAAAAGGAAAAGGAGTCTAGAGGGCGAGGAGCCCCTCGGCATACTTTATAGGAGCCGAGAGACACAGTTGATATCCATTCCCATCAGGGATCATGTATGAGAAAATAGAGAGATTGGGTCTGGCGGATTACTGCATGCCTGCATGTGAAGAACATTGACGTGGGTGGGACCTCCATTGTATTTGGTTTGATATTCGTTCCATATAGGGAAATAATGAGGAGAAACATGTGGTCCATGAGCTGATCTTCAAACATTCAGGAAGACAGATTTCTTACCGGTAAAAATGACTTCGTAGACAGAATGGGTTGTGCTCAATTCCCTTCAAGTTTCTTTTAGTTTCAATTTCTTATAAATATTAAAATACTTGCAATAATGGTTGCATGACATAGATCGATGCAAAGGCCAGAGGCATTTGTCGCACTTCGAAGAAAAAATAGTGGTGGCATCGTTCATGGCAAGGACCGCTAGACTCCTAATAGAAGTAATTCCCCCGTAGAGAATTATTTTTATCGATATCGTTCATTTTTTGTTCGCGGGGAGCCTAGGGAGGCGGGTATTCCAGCACCCTTTATAGAAGTAATCCCCCCTTCTTAATGAAAAGGCAGCGCTCTGATACGTCTCCAACTTTCATGCCATTATATTATCATTCTTGGATGTTTTACAATCATTTTATAGCAACTTTATATCATTTTTTGGGACTAACCTATTGACCCAGTGCCCAGTGCCAGTTGTTGTTTTTTGCTTGCTTTTTACATCGCAAGAAATCAATATCAAACGGAGTCCAAACACCGTGTAACTTTTTGGAAATTTTTTCTGGACCAAAAGGAACCCAATGGGCCTAAGATGCACCTGGGTGGTGCCTCGAGGGGGCACAACCCACCCTGGTGCGCCCAGGTGGGTTGTGCCCACCTCGGTGGCCTCCCGCACCCCCTCTTTGCACTATAAATTCCCAAATATTCTGAAACCCTTCGGGGTAGCCCCAGATCATAAGTTCCACCGCTGCAAGGCCTTTGTATCCATGAGATCCAATCTAGACCCCATTCCGGCACCCTGCCAGAGGGGGGAATCATCACCGGTGGCCATCTTCATCATCCTGGCGACCACCACGATGAGGAGCGAGTAGTCCACCCTCGAGGTTGAGGGTTTGTACCAGTAGCTATGTGTTTGATCTCTCTCTCTCTCTCTCTCTCGTGATCTATATCATGGGCTTAATATAGTCGGATCATATGATGTTTCTCCCCTCTATACTCTTGTTATGATGAATTGAATCTTTACCCTTCAAAGTTTTGTCTTGTCGGATTGAATATTCAGAGATGAGAACACATTATATATGTCTTGCAATATGAATACTTGAGGTGACAATGAGGTATCTTATTGATTCACTTGATATGTGTTATGGCATTCAACTCGCGGATTCCCGCGGTGATATTGTTGTAATCTATGCATTGGGGTTGATGCACGTTTTTCTTCGACGGAAACTTTGGGGTCTCTTTGTAGTTCTTTGTGTGGATTGAGTATTATGAATATGAATTTGCTTTGGTGTTATTCTAGTATGAACTCTAGGATAGATCGAACGGAAAAAATAGCTTTGTGTTATTTTAGTACGAACTCTTGAATAGATCGAACGGAAAGAATATCTTTAAGGTGGTTTCGTGACCTACAAACAATTCCTATCTTTTGTTATCCGCTAATAGGAACTCGGGAGTGATTCTTTATTGCACTTTGAGGGATAATCATATGATCCAACTATGTTAGCATTGTTGAGAGGTTGCACTAGTGAAAGTACAGACCCTAGGCCTCATTTTTAAGCATTGCAACACTATTTTTGTGCCCGTTTACTATTTGCTACCTTGCTGTTTTTATTTGTTCAGATTCTAAAAATATATTTCTACCATCCATATTACACTTTTATCACCATCTCTTTGCCAAACTAGTGCACCTATACAATTTGCCATTGTATTGAGTGTGTTGGGGACACAAGAGATTTCTTGTATTTGGTTGCAGGGTCGTTTGAGAGAGACCATCTTCATCCTACACCTCTCATGGATTGATAAACCTTAGGCCATCCACTTGAGGGGAAATTCCTACCGTCCTACAAAACTCGACGCTTGGAGGCCCAACACGTGTCTACAAGAATAAAGTTGCGTAGTAAACATCAAGCTCTTTTCTTGCACCGTTGCCGGGGAGGTGAGTGAATGAAGGTATATCTTTAGATCTTGCAATCGAATCTTTTAGTTTCTTGTTTTCTCACTAGTTTGGTTCATAAAATAAAACTACATAAAACATGGAATTGAGGTTGCATCATATTATTGATCATCTTTATAATATCTTTCTTGAAAATGATGGAAAGGAAAATTGTGCTCAATTGATAGAAGACGAATTTAATAAAATGATTGGCATGAATGATGAGCATGATTGCAATGTTGTTAGTATGAATTCTTTGAATATCCATGATGTTAATGATATGCAAAGCTACAAACTTGGGGATGTTGTGTTAGATGAAGATGATATTTTTACTCCCCCAAGTTTTTTTTGACTATAAGAAAGAAATTTTTTTGACTATATACTCCCCCAAGTTTTGATGAGATAAATTATTATGATGATAGCATGCCTCCTATTTATTATGATTATGGTGATGACATGTATGCTATAAACAATAATGATAACCATGAAACTTGTCATCATGATTTTAATTTCACTCTCATAATAGTTATGTTGTTGAGTTTGCTCCCACTACTATTCATGAGAATAAATTTGCTTATGTGGAGAGTAACAAAATTTCTATGCTTGTGTGTCATGAAAGGAATGCTTTATGTGATGGTTATATTGTTGAATTCATTCATGATGCTACTGAAAATTATTATGAGAGAGGAACATATGCGTTTACATATTGCAATAATATCAAGTTTCCTCTCTATGTGTTGAAAGTTTTGAAGTTATGCATGTTTTGCCTTCCTATGCGAGTTGATTCTTGTTCCCATGAATTATTTGCTCACAAAATTGCTATGCATAGTAAGTGGGTTAGGCTTAAATGCGCTTGCCATGTGATTCATGATGCTCTTTTTCATGTTTCAATTCTTATCTTTTATGCAAGCATCATCGAAATCATCATGCCTAGCTAAAAGGCATTAAAGAAAAGCGCTTGTTGGGAGGCAACCCAACACTTTTACCTACTGTTTTTGTGTGTTCACATGATTATGATACTGTAGTAATAATGTTTTATTGCTTTTGTTTCAATAAAGTGCCAAGTAAAGCCTTTGGGATCATGTTGGGTGATAGTTGATTTGATCTTGCTAGAAAACACAAACTTTTGCGCTCACAAAAATAACTCTCATTTTTAACAGAAGAGTGATTTTGAGTTGATTCTTTTTGCAGAAGATTAATATACAAATTTCACGTGGTCAATTTTTTTCATAATTTTTGGAGTATCATATGTATGGTTTGAGTACAGATTACTACAGACTGTTCTGTTTTTGACAGATTCTGTTTTCAATGCATAGTTTGCTTGTTTTCTAGTTTCTGTGGCTTATATTGCTCAATATAAATTGTGGAAATGATATGATACAGTAGGAATTGTGTGGAAACAATTATGAATCTTGTCTTTGACGGTACCTAAGTGAAATGGTTTGCTCTTTATCATACTAACCTATCTCACAAAGTTCCGTTAAGTTTTGTGTGATTGAAGTTTACAAGTTTTGGGTGAGATGTCGATATGAGGAAAAAAGGAGTGACAAGACCCTAAGCTTGGGTATGCCCAAGGCACCCCCAGGTAATATTCAAGGAAGATCCAAGCAACTAAGCTTGGGGATGCCCCGGATAGCATCCCCTCTTTCGTCTCCAACATTATCGGTGACCTCACTTGGAGCTATGTTTTCATTCTTCACATGATATATGTTTTGCTTGGAGCATCAATTTATTTTTCTAGGATTTTCTTGCTGTTATTTAGAATAATGTTTTGCATCTTTTATTTCAATAAAAGTGGCAATGATAGCCTTTGCCATGCTTATTTTGCAAGTATACTTGTTGCTATTTGAAAACAGAAAGTTTATCGATGTTGCAAAAATTCCCTAGAAAATTCAGAATATGATAAATTTATGAAACATTTAAAAAAAATATGATAAATGTTCTATAGTGTAGTATTTTTTTCATAATTTTTTAGTTATGGAAGTATGATGAATCTTGCATTCTTTACAGACTGTACTGTTTTGGCGGATTGCTATTATGTTTGCATTGTTTGCATATGTTTGTTGTTTAATGATTCTATTTGAGGATAGCAGTATTAAATATGCAGAGGCATTTAGTATGCAATGTTGAATACTAATTTTAGTTATTTCCTACAGTAGAGAATGATAAGGTTTTGCACTGATTTATACTAACTTACCTCACGAGTTCTTGTTGAGTTTTGTGTGGATGATGTTTTTGAGATTTAGGGAAATCGTGATATAAGAGAAATTAAGGAGGGACAAAATCTCAATCTTGGGGATGATCAAGGCATCCCAAGCTAATATTTCAATAATACTCAAGCATCTAAGCTTGGGGATGCCCCGGTAGGCATCCCAACTTTCTTCTTCAACAATTATCGGTTAGTATCAGTTGAGCCTAAGTTTTTGCTTCTTCACATGAGTTGTGCTACTCTTGAAATGTCATTTTATTTCCACTTTGCTTGCTTTTTTTTAATAAAATACCTAGATCTGAAAGATTTTAAATAAAATAGATTCCTCAAATAGGAGGCCAGGTAAGCGGCATTCACATCCCATCAACGAAGCTCTTCTCTATGGAATTGCTCTAGTGCTTCAGTTATATCCTATGGGTAAATTGTTGAGTAAATTGAATGTTATGAAGTTGAAATCATATCATGCCTAGTGGTAGCTTCACGTTGGGTTTAGGAAGTGAAAGCTTTTGAAGTTTGACAATCACAATATTGGTCATACAAGCAATTCATGAGTAATTAGTATAAGGAAGAGAACTTTCACATGCAAATATACTATCTTGGAAATCTTTTGTGATTGTGAGTGAGGGAGTCCTGGATTAGGGGGTGTCCGGATGGCCGGACTATAGCCTTTGGCCGAACTCCTGGACTATGAAGATACAAGATTGAAGACTTCATATCGTGTCCGGATGGGACTTTCCTTGGCGTGGAAGGCAAGATTGGCGATACGGATATGTAGATCTCCTACCATTGTAACCGACTCTGTGTAACCCTAACTCTCTTCGGTGCCTATATAAACCGGAGGGTTTTAGTCCGTAGGACGAACAACAATCATACCATAGGCTAGCTTCTAGGGTTTAGCCTCTCTGATCTCGTGGTAGATCTACTCTTGTACTACCCATATCATCAATATTAATCAAGCAGGAGTAGAGTTTTACCTCCATCGAGAGGGCCCGAACCTGGATAAAAACATCCCTTGTCTCCTGTTACCATCCGCCTAGAAGCACAGTTTGGGACCCCCTACCCGAGATCCGTCGGTTTTTACACCGACATTTCTGCTTTCATTGAGAGTTCCTTTGTGTCATCATCTTTAGGCCCGATGGCTCCTCCGGTCATCAACAACGATGCGGTCCAGGGTGAGACTTTTCTCCCTGGACAGATATTCGTATTCGGCGGCTTTGCACTGCGGGCCAATTCACTTGGCCATCTGGAGCAGATTGAAAGCTACGCCCCTGGCCATCAGGTCAGATTTGGAAGTTTGAACTATACGGCTGACGTCCGCGGAGACTTGATCTTCGACGGGTTCGAGCCACAGCTGAGCGCGCCGCACTGTCACGATGGCATGATCTAACTCTGCTGCCGAACAGTGCCCTGGGGGTCGCACCAGTGTCTGCTCCGACCCTTAGCTCGGAGCCGACTGCACCGATCGAGGACGGGTGGCTGGACACCGCCTCGGGGGCTGCAATCTCTACGGCGATTGAGCTGTACACCAACCCTGTCCTTTGAGAAGCTCCTGACGCCAAGGTGCCGGGCTCCTCTCTGGACTCTGAACCTTCCGCGCCCCTGCCAATCGAATCCGATTGGGCACCGATTATGGAGTTCACTGCCACGGACATCTTTCAGCACTCGCCCTTTGGCGACATCCTGAATTCACTAAAGTCTCTCTCTTTATTAGGAGAGCCCTGGCCGGATTATGGTCAGCAAGGTTGGGATGCGGACGACGAAGAAATTCAAAGCCCACCCACCACCCACTTTGTAGACACTATCGAAAGTTTAAATGACATGCTCGACTTCGACTCCGAAGACATCGACGGTATGGACAACGATGTAGGAGATAAACATGAACCAGCACCTATAAGGCACTGGACAGCCACCTCGTCTCACGATGTATACATGGTGGACACACCTAAAGGAAGCGACGACGAGGAACAACGGGACGCCACGAGGGATCATACCCTCGAAAAGCAGTCAAAACGGCGACGTAAGCGCCGCTCAAAATCCCGCCTCGACAAAGATAGCAGCCATATAGACCCATCCATAGACCAGGGCGGACCGGTGGACGACGAACATGCTATCGAGCAACCGTCCGAACAGGACAACCTGAATAAACAATCCATCCCCGGCGAAGATAACAATCCGGACGATCTCACGCCGGACAAGTTGCTGGAGCAGAAGAACCTCCACAAAAGGCTCATCGCCACTGCGCGTAGCCTGAAAAAGCAGAAGCAGAAGCTCAAAACAGCGGAAGATGCACTCAAAATCAGATGGAGCAAAGTACTCAACACCGCAGACAAATACGGCGATAGTCGCTGAACAAAGAGCTACCCGAAGCGAAAACTACTACCCAAATTTGATGAGGAGGCCGTAGAGCCCCCGCAATCAAAGAACAAGGAGACCACCCAGTCGGATAGACGACCCCATGGCAAACATTGAGCGGCAAACGGTGCCGCACACAAGCTGGCACGCGATCCGCACACGGATTCACATCAAAAAGATGGCCCAGTTAGATCTATCTACGGGCCAAGAAAGCAAGCTCTAGTAAGCAATGCAACACATCAAGTATCCGAATATTACGGTACACCTAAATATAGGGGTGCCACACACCCCCTATGTTTCACCGATGAGGTTCTAGATTATGAATTTCCAGCGGGATTCAAGCCCATAAACATAGAGGCATACGACGGAACAATAGACCCTGGAGTCTGGATCGAGGATTACATCCTCCACATACACATGGCTAGAGGAGATGACCTCCACGCCATAAAATACTTACCCCTCAAGCTCAAAGGGCCAGCCCGACATTGGCTCAAAAGCCTCCCCGAAAACAACATTGGAAGTTGGAAAGAGCTCGGGGATGCTTTTTGGGCAAATTTTCAAGGGACCTATGTCTGACCTCCGGATGCTGGCGATTTAAGTCACATAACTCAACAACCCGGAGAGTCGGCCCGAAAATTCTGGAACAGATTCCTTACTAAAAAGAACCAAATAGTCGACTGTCCGGACGCCGAAGGCTTAGCAGCTTTCAAACACAACGTTCAAGACGAATGGCTCGCCAGACACCTCGGCCAAGAAAAGCCAAGAACAATGGCCGCATTAACAAGCCTCATGACCCACTTTTGCGCGGGAGAGGATAGCTGGCTGGCAATATGCAGTACCAGCGACCCAAGTACATCCGAAGTCAGGGATGGAAACGGGGAACTGCGACGTAGCAAGGACCAGCGCTGGACCAAGGGAAACAGCCCGAAGAGCACGGCAGTCAACGCCGGATGCAAAAGCTCACGGCAGAATCATAAAAAACTACCCCTTAAGGATAACAGGGACGAGCTATCTAACTTAAACAAAATCTTGGACAAGATATGCCAAATCCACAGTACTCCCGGGAAGCCTGCAAACCATACACGCAGAGATTGTTGGGTCTTCAAGCAGTCCGGCAAACTCAACACCGAACACAAGGGGCTCAACACACCAAGCGAGGACGATGACGAACCCCTCAAGCAGAGCACCGGAAAACAAAAGAATTTCCCACAAGAAGTCAAAACAGTAAACTCCCTTTACGTGACAAAAGGGAAAAACAGAATGGCACCCATAGAGATACGCGCCATACGGCCTATCCCAGAGGAGTCGCGCCACTGGTTGTTAAAACCAATCACCTTCGACCATCAAGATTACTCTAGAAGTATCCGGAATGCAGGATGGATTGCCCTGATATTAGATCCGATAATCGACGGACTCCAATTTACACAAGTCCTAATGGACGGCGGCGGTGATCTAAACCTGCTATATCAGGACACAATCTGCAAAATGGGGATAGACCCAACCAAAATTTCCCATAGCAACACTACCTTTCAAGGGGCAATGCCAGGCCCATATGCCCATTGTACGGGCTCTCTACTGCTAGAAGTTGTGTTCGGCTCATCCGACAACTTCCGCCGCGAAAAGTTAACCTTCCACCTCGCCCCATTCACAAGTATCTACCAAGCACTACTGGGACTTGAAGCTTTCGCCCGCTTTAACACAATACCGCATTATGCATCCCTTACACTTAAAATGCCCGGTCTGCGAGGCATCATCTCCTTAAAGGGAAATACCGAGTGTTCCTCGAGCGCGGAAGATTGTGTGGCTGCCTTGACAGCCACACACTAAACCGGCTTCACCAATCAATGCACCTAAACAGGTCATTCAGACCCCGGACACAGCTAGACGAGTCTGGTGTAAACATACAAGGGCTTACTAGCCGCATACCCCTATACAAGGGGCTCCGCGCATGTACAACAAGAGACAATAAAGCTCAATTTTATTCATTTTTTGAATCATACTTTGTTTATTTAACATAACGTACACTTTTGCACGATCTTTTTTCAACTAAGTTCCTCTCTTTTATAGATGAACACCGTGCTACACCCGTCCAGGATATGGCACAACGGAGACACAGGCGCAGACGTGCAGTAGGGACCCGTGACAAGGATTATTTTCAGATTAAGACCCTGCATAAATCTTTTTTACTGTCTCTTGTTGATACACATCCCCTGGTTTCTTGCTATAACCGAGGAGGAGGCTGGCATTTTGGCATGGGCCACGTCAGAATTATGCGCGTACCTGGACACCAGGGGCTTATTACCAAGGGCGTTGTTCGGCCCGTTTTCATAAAGGTCGAATACCTTAGGGAGTGTTCGGCGTCTCGAGTTAGGCCTTATATGCATCAGCTCCGAATCATGTCTCTGGTCAAATGTTGGGTTCGCCCGGCTCCTGTGTTTTGCTGCCTTACGTTCCGCTCTATCGGCTAAGGCGGTACCAGGAGAACTACTGCGATTGTGCTCCGGTTCGGCCAGGCGAGCACCTCAGTAGAGAAAGCCAAAAACTGACTGTCATGATATAGCGTGAGACTGGTCAACCACACGATGACCCTCCGGAATCTTTAGGATTCCTCCGCCTTGACGAAGGGCTGTTTCCATGTCAGGCACATACGCGCCCCAAATTCGGGTGAGCGCGGTGCCCCTAGGGGCTATATAGTAGCCCCACTATCAAACTCCTATGGCTAAGTGAAAGTGATAAAGCATTATAGTCTGGTTGCCTAGTTTGCCGCGCTACCACCTCCTTTATAGGACCAAGACATTGGATCAAGTGTGAAAATGCGCCTTTTGCAAACACCCCCGCATTATATGCGTGGGGGCTAAAGCCGAAGAGTGCCATCTTTCAGGTTATATATACATATACATTAGCAGCCGCACACGAGGTATTTTAATTCTTGAAAGGCACAAGTATAAAAAGCTTTTATATTCCATCGATACATTGTTTCACAATAATACATGTTATTCGAACATAATATCCTTCGAGCACTGCGTCTCTATTAAACGAGTGCCCTACAGAACTTCCTGAAAATAGTGCTCGACAGGTACTCGGCTTTCGTCCGAATCTTGGGATGCAACATCGGTGGCCTTCATCTCCGCCCAGTATGTCTTGACACGGGCAAGAGCCATCCGCACACCCTCTATGCATGTCGAGCTCCTCATTGCATTGATATGCGGCACCGCACCAAGGAACTGCTGCACCAAGCCAAAATAACTCTTTGGCTCGGGCCTTTTCGGCCACAAAAGACTCACGACATCCTTCATGGCAAGTCCGGATAACCTATTCAGCTCCGCCCATTCGGCCGAGCAATCGTATAATGGAAGTGGGCGCTCTGGATTATGGAACTACGACCAAAAAACCTTTTCCATTTCATGATCCTTTTGATCTTGGAAGTGTTCGGCCGCGTCCGCGGCACTTGCCGCCAAGTCCCGATAAGCATCCTCCGCACTCCGCAGCTGGTCCAACTGAGCATATTTAGGATCCACGAATTTCCTCCGTAGCAGAAAGGGCTTTCCAGCCACGATATCTCTGGCCTGGCGTAGCTCCTCCTTCATAGCTCTCATCGTAGAGCGAGCATCCTTTGTCAGGACCCCGACTCGATGCCACATAGGTCTAGCATGTAACACCTCATATCACTTTGCGGCCTCACGCACGGTATTCCCACGGGTGTCGCCTTACCTTTGCCCGGGACCGTTTGCGCCTTTTGGCTCACGTATATGATAGTGTCGCTAGCATCCATATGATAAAGAGCCCGGGCTGACATGACTAGTCGTAAATCCAAAGTGGCACAAACTTACAGGGACAGGCATCCATGACCCAGCTTCGAACGTGTCGGTCATCAGCAAGTGGGTCCGGGCTGTAGCACTGGGCTAGCAGGACTCCGGTAAACCGGGCTGTAGCGGGCTAACAGGACTCCGGTACTCAAAGCGTGACATTTCCCCGAAGGGACAGACACAGGAACGAAGAAGGACACATGCCGGCCAGCCTAAGTGTTCCGGAGCAGTAGCAAGCTACCATGGCTCAGTGGAAACACTAGGAGACATTTCCCGGTAAGAGAGGCTACTAAAGATAAACAACTAGATGGTCAGATCCCACACATACCAAGCATTTCAATAACATACACACAATATGCTCGATATGTGCAATACAACATGGCATCACAAAATGACTCTACGACTCAAGTAGTTTATTCGATAGGCTCCGAGGAGCGAGATATTACAAACAGGGGTCTCACGACCCAACACTCAGAGCATACAAGTCAAAGCACAAGCGGAAGCTATCATGTCTGAGTACAGACAACTATAAATGAAAAAGGCTGAGAAGCCTGACTATCTATCAGATCCTGCCGAGGGCACAAGATCGTAGCTGAGGTAACAAGCTAAACGTCGAAGACCACGCGGAAATACTAGTGAGACTGAAGTCTCTCTGCAAAAACATAAAACGGGCAAACGTGAGTACAAATGTACCCAGCAAGACTTACATCAGAACTATCTACATATGCATCATTATCAACAAAGGGGATGGTGGAGTTTGACTGCAGCAAGCCAGCTTGACTCGGTGGCTATCCTAAACTACGACCGCAAGCGACTCTTTTGAGGTGGCGCACACGAGTCCACATATTCACCATATCAATACACCACTATGGATCCGCTCCCGTCTCCCTACGAGAACGCCATCCATAGCACTCACGCTTATCTTGCGTATTTTAGGGTATCTACTTTCACTTGTCTATGAACTGATATAAGCAACCCAGAAGTCCTTTTCCGCGGACACGGCTATTCGAATAGATCATATTAACCCTGCAGGGGTGTACTTCTTCACACACGCTCTCACCACTTACCGCCGTTTACACGACATGTACTCGGCAACCTTCAAGCGGAAGCCCAACGTGGGTGTCGGCCACGGCCTGCCTAAACACTCAAGTCTCTAGTCCAGGTTTATCGCCTATTCGGGTTCCATCCATGAGGAGATCCGGCCGGAGTTTCGCTCACAGCCCCAAACGATGTGTACAGGGTTCCGTGACACCAAACGGGTGCCCGGTTTACCTGGCCACGTGCCTACCGCATCACAGCCCACCCCTACGGTCAGCGCTGTCCACGGCCTCCAGCATACTACAAACACCAGAAACTACTTGCAACTCCTGGACAGAGGACAAGGGTGATTAAGAAGCCGAGAGGGTCCATTGGTTTCGGGCCCAATGCGTGGTAGTAGCTGAATCATGGATCACAAACACAGAACTCAGTTCCTGAGGACGGTTGCAATGAGACAACCCACCATGTACTCCTACATGGCCTCTCACCGCTACCTTTACCAAATCGTGTTCACACGCTTAGCTCACACACCATAGGACATGTTCACACACCTCTGATTCATCCCCGATGAATCAGACCCGACTCAACTCTAAGCAGTAGCAGGCATGACAAACAAGCATGAATGAGTAGGCACAACAGGGCTCAAACAACTCCTACTCATGCTAGTGGGTTTCATCTATTTACTGTGGAATGACAGGTCATGCAGAGGATAAAGGGGTTCAGCTACCGCAGCAAGTAACAGATGAATCGGTGTTGTCCTAATGCAGTAAAAGAGAGCAGGAGCGAGAGAGTAGGATTGTATCGGAATGAACAAGGGGGTTTTGCTTGCCTGGCACTTCTGAAGATAACATTGAGTCTTCATCAGTGTCAACGATCACATCATCGGTATCACGTCTATCGAGAGGGGACAAATACCGGCAACACAGAAGAAAACACAATCAATGCAATGCACAATATGATGCATGCTATGACATGGCAATATGAATGTGTTTTGAGCTAATGCAACTAGCAACAGATTAAATGAAGTTGGTTTGAATACAAGATTCAAATTCAAACTCCATATGTGATTATTCAAATGCCATTTAATTCATTTGTCCTAAACAGCAGCTATAAGTTGTTCTAACATGCATGAAAATGGTACAGATGGATTCCTTGAATTTTTCTGATAATTTTTCATATATAATTTATTAAATTTGGAGTTACGGTTAATTTTCTATGAATTTTAGAAGTTTATATAATTTTCTGGAATTTATAAATCATTTAATAATTATCTAAATTCCAGAAAGGAATTATTGCGTCAGCACTAGGTCATGCTGACCTCAGCATAGTCAACAGGGGCTGGTCCGGGTCAAACCTGACCAGTGGGGTCCACTGGTCAGTGACACAGGGACTAATCCCGGGTTGACCCGGGCTGGTTAGCTTTGACTAAGCCCTGGGGCCCACTGTCAGTGGCCTAGGGGGTTGATTAGCGGGGGGGTAGTTAGGCCCTAATGACTGGCCACGTCGGCTCCTGCCGGAGTTTCGCCGGCGGCGACCATTAGCGCGGCGGCGAGAGTGGTTTTGGCCACTCCGGCGACCAAATGGGCCGCGGAGGGCATCTAGGAGGAGCTGGGGACGAGCCGAAGCTCCTGGTGGAGTCAGTTGCGCTCGGGGCGGCCGGAATCGGTGTCGGCGGCGAGCGAGGCGGCGGCCGGAGCTCGGTGGTTGCGGCTGGAAGGGCTAGAGGGCACGGCAGGTTGCATGGGTGGGCGCGCTCGGCTCCTGGAAGGGTGCTGAGCACGTTGCCGTGCTCGGGAGTTGGCTACAGTGACTCTAGCACCGTCTGCGACATCGCCGGCGGCGAGGAACTGTCGGCTCCGATAGCCGGGGTGGTTAGAAGGCACGGACGGGCACGGGGAGAGAGGGGAAATGGACAGGGGCTCACGAGGGGTCGGGAGAGAAGCTCGGTGGGCTCGGGGAAGCCTCTGCAACGACGAATTGACGACGGCGATCTCCGGGCACCGGAGATGAAGACGACGACGCTTCGGTCGACTGCGGCCTCCTCTGGTCGCGTGCGTCGCGTGTGTAGCTCCACGGGGTCAGGGCGGAGCTCAGGGATGCATCGTGGGAGCGAGGGGGTAGCTGGCTGCGGTGTTTCTCAGTGGGGTGGCCATGGCGGCTTCGGCCATGAGGGGAAAGAGCAGGGGAGTGAGGGGGAGAGAGCAGGGAGAAGTGAGAGGGGTCGGGGCTGCGTGGCGTCGCGGGAGGAACCAGGGGAGGAGGAGGCAGCAGGAGGTGGAAGCAGGAGGTGGCGCTCGGGCGCGGGCGCGTCGACACGCCTCTGCCTACTGGCAGAGGTTGAAGACGGTGGGGAGCTGGGCTGGGCCTCAGCCGCCTTGCTGGGCCAGGTGGGGCGCTAGGTGGGCTGCAGGTAAGTGGCCCAGGTAGTCTCTCTCTCTCTTTTTATTTCTGTTTTTATATTTTTCTTCTGTTTTTGTTTTATTTAAATTATTTTGCCACTGTTTTGAATTTTAAAAAATAATTCAAACAATGCCAAAAACTCCTCTGAATATTCTATAATGCTAGATGGACTTTTCCAAGAGCTTATAAAATATTTCAGGGGTATTTAAATTATATTCTAATTATATGAATATAATTCAAATTCAAATAGCTAAAGATTTAAATCCAAAGTCCCAAGAATAAATCCTTAAAAATGTTCAATATTTTGGTTGGGACCAGAACCCTTACCAAAAATTATCAAACATTTAAGAGGAGCACTTTGGAGCAATGAATGAGATTTCCAGGGTTTTTGCCCCTCTTTTATTTAGGGTTTTGAGGCTTCCAATATTCCTCAATTCAAGTTTCAAAAATATAGACATGATGCACACATGAATCTAACCTAGAGCAATGCCAGAAGCTAGGGATGTGACAACTCACCCCCACTAAACAAGAATCTCGTCTCGAGATTCAGGCGTAGGGTAGGCTGAAGGGGAAACGCAAACTAGTATAATCTTCACGATCCAGGGTGCACTTCAGTTGAACGTTGATTCATTCACCATCATTGTCTTGAAGTCTTGCCTTGAAAAATCCTGTCAACATGACATGGAGGGAAGAAGGAGACTCCAGAAGGGTCGATCTTCTCGAAGATCGAACAACTCACGAAATGAGACATAGGACCATCTCTCGGGTTGAGACACGAGATACACATCAAGAGGGGTGGAAGAAACGGATGACGAAGGTTCACTAGGTAGACAACGATTCCACACCTAAGAAGGTGGTAAACGATTGTCAAGGTGGCGAGGAGTTGGTTTGCCATGATATCATAACGATACATCTTAGGGAAGGTGACTCGTAGAGATATCCCCTTAAGTGGCAAAAAGAATTACCTTTGATATAGAGATCATTGAGACTCTCTATATCAGCCTAAGGCAAATCACAGCAATCGATTGGCGGGGTCGGTAGAATGGCATACTCGGACTTGGATGATGTGGATTACCTTGTTGAAGACAACGTAATGGATGATTTTTGCTTATCACCGGAAATGGAGGGGACATTGGTGGTGCAAGCTGGGAACAAAATGCAAATGCTGGGAATGATTCTGGTAACTAGGGAGGAACCCAACAATAAAGAGTGAATTCACTGTTGGAGTGGTTATAGCATAACCGAAGAATCTGGGGCAATCCCAGCTAGTGCCGATGATGACACATAGCGCTTGTGCGTGCTCTCAAGAACTTGAGCATTTCCACATTCATCAAGGGTTTACCAACAACCGCGTCAAGGGTGCTGACAACACAACATACTACCATGATGAATAGCGATGGACGATGCAGATGCGAAGGAGGATAACACTTTCTCAGATTTCACCTTAGCGAGGCCAAGCAAATAAAATCTGGATGATCGACCGAGAGACATTTAGCACTCCGCTTCTAATGTTCTCCTTGATGTGCTAGTATAACCCATTCATAGATATGGTTTGATATCTAAAACATCAAGTAAAAGGTCGGACTTCGGAAACACAAAAATCCATAGGGGCAACTAGGGAGCAAACCCTACGAAATCTTTATGGGGAGGTGGCCAACTTCATCAATCAAGATACCACAATAATAGGTCCTTCGGCTGGGTGGTGCTGGCCACGACATCCACTTTACCGGTTATCGAGGGACAAATATTATAGTTCTTGGGAAATGTTCCAAACCATCATATCTGCCTGAGATTCAGATCTGGTTGGTGTCAGGATATTCCAGACTCATCGAGTCTAGGAAGAAAATGAAAGTTTGCAACACAAATCGACGAGATGACGTTGCGGGATTCTCGGGAGATGAATTACGATAGCAAGCTCCAAAACATGAGCTAGTTCTGCTACAACATGTGAACACGTTGTCCCAGACAAGCATGACCACAAAGTAGTCTTATAATAAAACACTACCGAGTTCAGGAGGGGGAACCATCATTAATGACATCGAAGTCTCCACGCGTGGAAGTCCAAAGAGTTCACCTTGGACAGACTCCTTTATCTTTGAACAACTCAATCAGTGGCTTGGTGTGCTAGGATATACATATAGAATGGAGGTTGCAAATCTCCAGACCACAGAATACTTCGCACGTATGCATGACTGACTTGGGATGATTCCAAAGGAAACAACATTGACTTTCTCGAATCCACGGCGGCAACTTGCATCAAATGCACATGGACTGGAGGAAGTCACTTCTTACATCCGAACATTTGCTCCATGAACTAGCATGAAGAAATGCTTTCAAAAGTTTCCAACACTAACTTAATGTTCAACAAAATCATGGAGGGAATAAGGATGTTGTCAATGGGCTCAACAACAATTCATCTAGGTTCCCTTTTAAAAGGAATTCCATAGTTAAGTGAACACGGTGATAGCATTGGTCAGACCAAAGATGTAATGGTGTATGCTCGAGGAATCAACCACGAATAAGACAACATTACGAGCATCGTTGGTACTGATTTGATTTGACGATAGCCCACACTCAAATCAAAGGATTGATAAGACAATAGGTCCAGCAACTGATCACAGGGACCAATCGATGAAGATATCATCTTTCTTCAACACACACTACACAAGAATATCCTTTTGAAAAATGAACTAAGTTAGGCAAGCTTTTATCTTCCAACTCTCCAAGTTGTTGTCTAGCTTAACCAACTAGCTCCGGGATATCCAACACAGATTCTTGGAGAAAGGGTGGTTCACAAGAAACCAACTTGATCATGAGCTCAACATAACGGTCAGGTGACGACCTGGTGATACTTCCGAGAAGACATTCAGAAAATCACGAACCACCGGTATGTTACTAAGCTCGAGAACAATCTCGCTTTTGAGGGCAAGACGATATGATCAAATGAGTGAGAACTTGACAAGATCCTAACTCATCAATCGAGGAGTGCACCGAGAACAAGGACTAGGTAGCATGATCAGTCTTAGAAGGATGATTCGAAAACCAACATACTAAGAATGAAATTATTATCCTTTAACTACCAAGCAACAGAGTTGCTAGCAGTATTGATTTCACACACCATGATTCATTTGTCGGCATTCCGGTGACAATAACACAGGAACCGAGGAATGAACAATGATGGCAAGAAGTATCACTGTACCAAGAGTTCATAGGATGGTGTGCAATTCCTATAACAATCTCGATATAAAATATGTAATACTCCAAGGTAGAGCAGAACAAAAGCTGGAGTAGCAATTTGATCTGCGGAATACAACTACTTTGACCCAATCCTGGATATGGGTGAGGTACTGGAGTTTGTTTCTCCTAGTCATTCCGGAATAGAATGGCTTGACAGACCACAAGAGTCATAGGCATCGATGAACGAACGCACGCATACTCTTGACTATCAGTTGATAGACGAGGGTCAGAATGCAACTACAGAGAACAACTCAAAGAAACATATAACTTTCTGAGTTGTGGATGCATAGATTAGTATGTCGAACCAAGTTCAACATATTTCTTCCGGATAACCCATGCAGAAAGGTAGAACTGGCAGAGTCACGATTTATGAATGGAGAACTCCTCAAGAGTACTCTAATTGTGATCTTTTGATCCAATAAACATCTGCCATAAGCGGTTCATAGTATTTGGAAGAAGGAAATACCACGGACCTCGAGGACTATCGCAAAGTTACTAATATCCTGAAGGAACTAGCAAACACTATCAACATGAAGTAAGTAGAGTGAATCTCGGGTTCAAAGCCCAAGGAATAGAATACCTACTACTAAGTGGCATCACGGGATGCTTTCGAGAATAAAAGCCAGAATCATCACACTGGGGATCACAAAACATTGCTAGATTACTAGGTGACTCCCTAAACACCTAGGGCCATAATAGTATCTCCAACATATATGTCAAGGTAACGGAGTACCTCAACTCACTGATTAGTGTGGTTAATCTGGCCCATGGGAACATTGAAACAGGAAGAAAGGATTTGCAATTGCATCAGACTACTTAGAAACCTGGGATGACTCGGACAGCATAACGGCTGTAAATGCTCAGAAAAGATTTGAGACATTCACAAAAATGGTGGCATAACCACTCAGAAGCACAATATCAAGGTTTCGAGATCAACAATTTAACATACGGAAGTAATAGGAACTGAACTGAGACTTAAATCCAACAATCTTATAAGTCTACGGATTAGTAACACATGATCCTGATAGAAAGAAGAGATAGCCTAGTTCTTAATCCCCGCAGGAAAGATAAGATGACTCAGATCAGAAGGCATAAGGTATAAGGAGTAAAAGAGCCTTACGTTCCATCCCACAATCAATTCCCTTATATAACTAAAGAATTTCTAGACTCAACTTCGACCAGTTTGGCTTGGTAATCCTACAGGCAGTCAAGCTCTGATACCAACGCTGTCAGGACCCCGACTCGATGCCACATAGGTCTAGCATGTAACACCTCATATCACTTTGCGGCCTCACGCACGGTATTCCCACGGGTGTCGCCTTACCTTTGCCCGGGACCGTTTGCGCCTTTTGGCTCACGTATATGATAGTGTCGCTAGCATCCATATGATAAAGAGCCCGGGCTGACATGACTAGTCGTAAATCCAAAGTGGCACAGACTTACAGGGACAGGCATCCATGACCCAGCTTCGAACATGTCGGTCATCAGCAAGTGGGTCCGGGCTGTAGCACTGGGCTAGCAGGACTCCGGTAAACCGGGCTGTAGCGGGCTAACAGGACTCCGGTACTCAAAGCGTGACATTTCCCCGAAGGGACAGACACAGGAACGAAGAAGGACACATGCCGGCCAGCCTAAGTGTTCCGGAGCAGTAGCAAGCTACCATGGCTCAGTGGAAACACTAGGAGACATTTCCCGGTAAGAGAGGCTACTAAAGATAAACAACTAGATGGTCAGATCCCACACATACCAAGCATTTCAATAACATACACACAATATGCTCGATATGTGCAATACAACATGGCATCACAAAATGAATCTACGACTCAAGTAGTTTATTCGATAGGCTCCGAGGAGCGAGATATTACAAACAGGGGTCTCACGACCCAACACTCAGAGCATACAAGTCAAAGCACAAGCGGAAGCTATCATGTCTGAGTACAGACAACTATAAATGAAAAAGGCTGAGAAGCCTGACTATCTATCAGATCCTGCCGAGGGCACAAGATCGTAGCTGAGGTAACAAGCTAAACGTCGAAGACCACGCGGAAATACTAGTGAGACTGAAGTCTCTCTGCAAAAACATAAAACGGGCAAACGTGAGTACAAATGTACCCAGCAAGACTTACATCAGAACTATCTACATATGCATCATTATCAACAAAGGGGATGGTGGAGTTTGACTGCAGCAAGCCAGCTTGACTCGGTGGCTATCCTAAACTATGACCGCAAGCGACTCTTTTGAGGTGGCGCACACGAGTCCACATATTCACCATATCAATACACCACTATGGATCCGCTCCCGTCTCCCTACGAGAACGCCATCCATAGCACTCACGCTTATCTTGCGTATTTTAGGGTATCTACTTTCACTTGTCTATGAACTGATATAAGCAACCCAGAAGTCCTTTTCCGCGGACACGGCTATTCGAATAGATCATATTAACCCTGCAGGGGTGTACTTCTTCACACACGCTCTCACCACTTACCGCCGTTTACACGACATGTACTCGGCAACCTTCAAGCGGAAGCCCAACGTGGGTGTCGGCCACGGCCTGCCTAAACACTCAAGTCTCTAGTCCAGGTTTATCGCCTATTCGGGTTCCATCCATGAGGAGATCCGGCCGGAGTTTCGCTCACAGCCCCAAACGATGTGTACAGGGTTCCGTGACACCAAACGGGTGCCCGGTTTACCCGGCCACGTGCCTACCGCATCACAGCCCACCCCTACGGTCAGCGCTGTCCACGGCCTCCAGCATACTACAAACACCAGAAACTACTTGCAACTCCTGGACAGAGAACAAGGGTGATTAAGAAGCCGAGAGGGTCCATTGGTTTCGGGCCCAATGCGTGGTAGTAGCTGAATCATGGATCACAAACACAGAACTCAGTTCCTGAGGACGGCTGCAATGAGACAACCCACCATGTACTCCTACATGGCCTCTCACCGCTACCTTTACCAAATCGTGTTCACACACTTAGCTCACACACAGTAGGACATGTTCACACACCTCTGATTCATCCCCGATGAATCAGACCCGACTCAACTCTAAGCAGTAGCAGGCATGACAAACAAGCATGAATGAGTAGGCACAACAGGGCTCAAACAACTCCTACTCATGCTAGTGGGTTTCATCTATTTACTGTGGAATGACAGGTCATGCAGAGGATAAAGGGGTTCAGCTACCGCAGCAAGTAACAGATGAATCGGTGTTGTCCTAATGCAGTAAAAGAGAGCAGGAGCGAGAGAGTAGGATTGTATCGGAATGAACAAGGGGGTTTTGCTTGCCTGGCACTTCTGAAGATAACATTGAGTCTTCATCAGTGTCAACGATCACATCATCGGTATCACGTCTATCGAGAGGGGACAAATACCGGCAACACAGAAGAAAACACAATCAATGCAATGCACAATATGATGCATGCTATGACATGGCAATATGAATGTGTTTTGAGCTAATGCAACTAGCAACAGATTAAATGAAGTTGGTTTGAATACAAGATTCAAATTCAAACTCCATATGTGATTATTCAAATGCCATTTAATTCATTTGTCCTAAACAGCAGCTATAAGTTGTTCTAACATGCATGAAAATGGTACAGATGGATTCCTTGAATTTTTCTGATAATTTTTCATATATAATTTATTAAATTTGGAGTTACGGTTAATTTTCTATGAATTTTAGAAGTTTATATAATTTTCTGGAATTTATAAATCATTTAATAATTATCTAAATTCCAGAAAGGAATTATTGCGTCAGCACTAGGTCATGCTGACCTCAGCATAGTCAACAGGGGCTGGTCCGGGTCAAACCTGACCAGTGGGGTCCACTGGTCAGTGACACAGGGACTAATCCCGGGTTGACCCGGGCTGGTTAGCTTTGACTAAGCCCTGGGGCCCACTGTCAGTGGCCTAGGGGGTTGATTAGCGGGGGGGTAGTTAGGCCCTAATGACTGGCCACGTCGGCTCCTGTCGGAGTTTCGCCGGCGGCGACCATTAGCGCGGCGGCGAGAGTGGTTTTGGCCACTCCGGCGACCAAATGGGCCGCGGAGGGCATCTAGGAGGAGCTGGGGACGAGCTGAAGCTCCTGGTGGAGTCAGTTGCGCTCGGGGCGGCCGGAATCGGTGTCGGCGGCGAGCGAGGCGGCGGCCGGAGCTCGGTGGTTGCGGCTGGAAGGGCTAGAGGGCACGGCAGGTTGCACGGGTGGGCGCGCTCGGCTCCTGGAAGGGTGCTGAGCACGTTGCCGTGCTCGGGAGTTGGCTACGGTGACTCTAGCACCGTCTGCGACATCGCCGGCGGCGAGGAACTGTCGGCTCCGACAGCCGGGGTGGTTAGAAGGCACGGACGGGCACGGGGAGAGAGGGGAAATGGACAGGGGCTCACGAGGGGTCGGGAGAGAAGCTCGGTGGGCTCGGGGAAGCCTCTGCAACGACGAATTGACGACGGCGATCTCCGGGCACCGGAGATGAAGACGACGACGCTCCGGTCGACTGCGGCCTCCTCTGGTCGCGTGCGTCGCGTGTGTAGCTCCACGGGGTCAGGGCGGAGCTCAGGGATGCATCGTGGGAGCGAGGGGGTAGCTGGCCGCGGTGTTTCTCAGCGGGGTGGCCATGGCGGCTTCGGCCATGAGGGGAAAGAGCAGGGGAGTGAGAGGGAGAGAGCAGGGAGAAGTGAGAGGGGTCGGGGCTGGGTGGCGTCGCGGGAGGAACCAGGGGAGGAGGAGGCAGCAGGAGGTGGAAGCAGGAGGTGGCGCTCGGGCGCGGGCGCGTCGACACGCCTCTGCCTACTGGCAGAGGTTGAAGACGGTGGGGAGCTGGGCTGGGCCTCAGCCGCCTTGCTGGGCCAGGTGGGGCGCTAGGTGGGCTGCAGGTAAGTGGCCCAGGTAGTCTCTCTCTCTCTTTTTATTTCTGTTTTTATATTTTTCTTCTGTTTTTGTTTTATTTAAATTATTTTGCCACTGTTTTGAATTTTAAAAAATAATTCAAACAATGCCAAAAACTCCTCTGAATATTCTATAATGCTAGATGGACTTTTCCAAGAGCTTATAAAATATTTCAGGGGTATTTAAATTATATTCTAATTATATGAATATAATTCAAATTCAAATAGCTAAAGATTTAAATCCAAAGTCCCAAGAATAAATCCTTAAAAATGTTCAATATTTTGGTTGGGACCAGAACCCTTACCAAAAATTATCAAACATTTAAGAGGAGCACTTTGGAGCAATGAATGAGATTTCCAGGGTTTTTGCCCCTCTTTTATTTAGGGTTTTGAGGCTTCCAATATTCCTCAATTCAAGTTTCAAAAATATAGACCTGATGCACACATGAAGCTAACCTAGAGCAATGCCAGAAGCTAGGGATGTGACATCCTTGGCCTCGGTAGTGGCCTTCTTCAGGTCCTCTTGTACCGCTCGATCTTCTTTTTCAAGAAGCTTGCAGCGGTCGGCAGCATTCTTCAACTTCATAGCCATCTCGGCCATTTCCTTCTTGCTTCGGCAGTGAGCAGCCTGTTCGGCTTTTAGCTCTTCGGTCGCCTTTAAGGCAGCCACATCACTCTTTCTGTCCTGCTCCTTTGCTCGGGCGAGCTCCACCCGAAGGTTCTCCATGGCAGCAGCACCATCTGCATCAAGCATACATGTTGTAAGGCACGGGCATCAAGCTCCCTTACCAGGTGTCCGCGGAGAAATTGCATACCTTGTGACTCGTCAAGTCGCTTATTGACAAGCGCGATGTCGGCATCCGCCACGTCAAGTTGCCGCTTTAGTTCGGCAAATTCATCAGTCCAGCTAGCCACCGGACCCTTTGCCACCTACATAGGAAGGGCAACATATTATACCTGGGATTATGATCCTCGGTGCGCTATCATTTTTTGACAACACACCGAGCCTCAGGGGCTACTATCTACACAGGGCGCATTTTATATGCGAAACTGTCAGAAGGTACCTCATTTTGCGTACCTCAAAACCTGTCAGTAAACTTCTGACGGCTTCGTGCAATGCGCTCTCAGCGGATGAAATCCTTTCAATCACCGTACCCATTAACGCACGGTGATCTTCTGAGATAGACGCTCGCCCGAGCAGATCCTTCAGCTCCTCCGACCATACACCAGGTGGTGTCGGACTCGTCCGATGGCCTTTTTCGAAGGCCGGACGCGGAGGGCTTTGAGGGGACATACGACTGCCTTCCGGCCCGTCGGACTCGGAGAAACCCTCCACGACGACACCTCAGGGTCGCCCGCCTCGCAAGACGGTACGGCAGGGGGAGGCATTTCGCTCTCCATCATCTCCGGACGAAGATCCCCTGAAGATGAGCTCTGCAGAGAAGGGCTGAGATCCGAACTACAAGGTAAAATTACAGTTATCTTCATCAGAAATAGGGCAGGGATATCCTTTATTTAAAAAAAACTCCCCTTTTTACTTACGGCTCGGTGGAGGGTTGATCCCCTTAGGGGTACAATGCGGCTGAGGCATCTCTCGGCGCAGGATTCTCTGACAAAGATTTCTTCCCCCGCTTTGAGACCATGGTCTCCGGGTCCTCAGAGGCGGTCCTCTTCTTCCCTTGGATGGAGGGATTCTTGATCCCTCCTTTCCTGACAGCCTCCTTCACGGAGGCAGTAGCTTCCTTGTTCCCCCCTTCACCTTCTTCCGAAGGAGCAACCTCCAGCATCCTGGTTAACACGAGATCCGGCGTGGTCTCAGGGAGGGGGGCCGGACACCTGATTATCTTTGCTTTCGCTATACACTCCTGTTCAAGGGACATCTCTTTTAAAGGGCAAGTTCATGATAAATATGGGATAGCGTGTCCGGGTACAGGGCTACTTACTTGAGTATCCGGGCAATTGCAGCTCAGGCCTGCGTCCTCGGTCAAGTACGGACACATCGCTTGTGATCCGAAGAAAAGCTTGTACATCTGCACGGGCGTCGCGCCCACAAAATGTTGGAGAGCTCGTGGTCCCTCCGGGTTAAATTCACACAGGCGGAGGGGGCGACGTTTGCAGGGCAGGGTGCGACGAATTAGCATGACCTGTGCTACTACGACCAGAGTGATCTCTCTCTCTAGGAGGTCTTGAATGCGGCCCTGCAACAAGGGCACGCCCTTGGACGGCCCCCAGTCAAGTCCTTTATTGACCCATGACGCCAGCTGCGGTGGAGGATCCGAGAGAAAGGCAGGTGGCGCCACCCATTTAGTGCCCCTGGGAGCTGTGATATAAAACATCTCTTGTTGCGATAGGCTGAGCTCCTCTTGAAAAGAGCCCTCGGGCCACGGAGCATCAGCATTCTTGCTTATAACATCCCCTCCGCACTCTACCTGCTGCCCCTTGATCATCTTCGGCTCCACCTTGAAGGTCTTGAGCCACAATCCTAAGTGAGGGGTAATGCGGAGCAAGGCTTCGCATACGACAATGAACGATGAGATGTGGAGGATGGACTCTGGATCCAAGTCATGCAATTCCAACCCATAATAAAACATGAGCCCCCTCACGAAGGGGTCCGTCGGGAAGCCTAGCCCCCGAAGGAAGTGAGACGCAAACACCGCGCTTTCACCAGGCTTGGGAGTGGGAATAACCTGCCGTTGGGCAGGCAACCTATGCGAAATTTCGCCAGTTAGATACCTGGCATCTCTTAGCTTTAGCACGTCTTCTTCCGTAACGGAGGAAGGCATCCACCGGCCTTGCCGGTCGGAGCCGAACATCATCGAAGGTCTGAAGCGCCTGAATCTGGAGCTTTGGGTGTTGGAACTTGAGGCGAGGGACGGATTCGATTGAGATTGAAAGAAAGGAGCAGAGCCTTGGTCTCTTTATAAAGAGGTTGAATACCAAGAGCCTTCCCCGTGACCGTTTGGGACTCTCCTTCGATAGAGGAGACGTGCCAATGGGCATGACTGGGTTACCCACGCCCGTATTAATGAGAATCCCGGAATAAGGGGACACGATCTCTGCTTTGACAAGACGTGCCAAGGAAACCGCCTCGCTAAACGCGCTGAGGTGGGACAATAAAACAATTCGAATAAAGGCTTGGCCGTGGCGTGATGTTACGCTGCGGAATAGGTCAGCAGATGGAATTTGTGTAAATATTATTCTCTTTACGGTGGTATGTGGAACTTATTTTGTAGAGCCGGACACTATCCTTGTGTTCAAAATCTTCTATGAAGTATTCGGAGGAGGAACCCGCCTTGCAATGCCGAAGACAATATGCGCGCCAGACTCGTCATCATTGAAGCCTGGTTCAGGGGCTACTGAGGGAGTCCTAGATTAGGGGGTGTCCGGATGGATGGACTATAGCCTTTGGCCGGACTCATGGACTATGAAGATACAAGATTGAAGACTTCGTCCCGTGTCCGGATGGGACTTTCCTTGGCATGGAAGGCAAGCTTGGCGACACGGATATGTAGATCTCCTACCATTGTAACCGACTCTGTGTAACCCTAACCCTCTTCGGTGCCTATATAAACCGGAGGGTTTTAGTCCATAGGACGAACAACAATCATACCATAGGCTAGCTTCTAGGGTTTAGCCTCTCTGATCTCGTGGTAGATCTACTCTTGTACTACCCATATCATCAATATTAATCAAGCAGGAGTAGGGTTTTACCTCCATCAAGAGGGCCCGAACCTGGGTAAAAACATCGCGTCCCTTGTCTCCTGTTACCATCCGCCTAGACGCACAGTTCGGGACTCCCTACCCGAGATCCGCCGGTTTTGACACCGACAGTGAGCCCCCATCAAAATATTATATGCCAAAATTGTTGACGTTGGACAAGGAACACAATGTAATGATTCATGTTTGTTCATACTCAGATAGAAGTTATATTGTCATAGATCCTTCGATATGTGGTGCTTGCCCCCTATCTTTGCTAGCCAAAAATTCTGCACCAAGTAGAGATACTACTTGTGCATCCAAAACCCTTAAACCCAAATCTTGTTTTGAGAGTCCACCATACCTACCTAAGGATTCAGCAAGATCCTTCAAGTAAGTTGTCATCGGTGCAATAAGGCAATAAAAATTGCTTCTAAAAGTGTTAGATCATTTAGTGCAAGAGAAAATTGAGCATTGTACGAACTTGTGATGGCAAATAATAAAAGCGACAGACTGCATAATAAAGGTTGCTATCATAAGGGGCAATATAACATGACGTTCTTTTGCACTAAGGGGTTGAGCATACAAACAAATAAGCGCATGGCAACCTCTGCTTCCCTCTGCAAAGGGCCTATCCTTTACTTTTATGTATTTACTTTTATGCAAAGAGTCAAAGTTTTTCTCTCTATTCCTTTTTATTTTTCTCCTTTGGCAAGCATCATGTGGTGAGGAAAGATCTAGGCACATATATCCAGTTGGATATGGGTAGCATGAGTTATTATTGTTGACATCACCCAAAGGTGAATGCGGTCGGAGGTGAAGTTATAAGATCCTATCTTTCTATGTGTCTGGTTGAAATGTTTTGCTCATGTGTACACGGTGAGTGCTAGCAATCATAGAAGACTATATGATGGTTGAGTTTGTGGAGCTCTTACTTAGACTCTGTTGAATAAGTTGAATTGCAATTGCTTGGTGACTGATAACATAAGTTGTTGAGTTTCAAGAGAGTTCATTGTTTGAACCTTAACATGTGAATTGGTTGCTACTATAACATGCGAAGTTTTATAAGAAAGAATTGATGTTATTATGCTAGAAAAAGTGATTGAAATTATCATTGACCAAACTTCTGCACTCTGCTAGCATTCACACTTCATAAATTATTTCTTTTATCATTTACCTACTTGAGGATGAGTAGGAATTAAGCTTGGGGATGCTGATACGTCTCCAACGTATCTATAATTTATGAAGTATTCATGCCATTATATTACCATTCTTAGATGTTTTACAATCATTTTATAGCAAATTTATATCATTTTTTGGGACTAACCTATTGACCCAGTGCCCAGTGCCAGTTGCTGTTTTTCGCTTGTTTTTTACATCGCATGAAATCAATATCAAACGGAGTCCAAACACCGCGTAACATTTTGGAGATTTTTTCTGGACCAGAAGGAACCCAATGGGCCTGAGCTGCACTTGGAGGGTGACCCGAGGGGGGCACAACACACCAGGGCACGCCAGGACCCCCTGGTGCACCCAGGTGGGTTGTGCCCACCTCGGTGGCCTCCTACACCCCCTTTTTGCACTATAAATTCCCAAATATTCCTAAACCCTTCGGGGTAGCCCTAGATCAGAAGTCCCACATACGCAAGTGTCGGTGTACTAGAGTAGGGGTACCCTAGTATCCCGAACTTGTGCACGGGCAGTCGCAGCACCCCGCGGCAAGGCTTGCCGGGTGATCGCCAAGGTCCTCCGTGGTTCATTTTGGAGCCATTCAAGAACAAAGTATTCAAGCCAAGGAGACAAGGCCCCGGCAAGAGGAGCTTGCTGGGAAGGCCAATCGAGGCATCTCAAGGAACTTGCCGCGACGCGCCACACGTCCCGGCAAGGCCTAGTGAGCGACAAGCTTCCGGACGCGACAAGACAACGACCCGCGGCAAGGTGCTTGCCGCGGCAAGCTACCACTCTGTACCCGTGCTCCAGCACATCCACCAACGTGTCGCCCTGGGACATTTCCAGGTGCGCGTGGCAAGAGGCTGTGCAGCCAGCGGTGCGAGGTGGCAAGCGACGCTGACAAGATTGCCATCGTGGCAAGCGGTGGTGCCCCTGACGGTCCCTTTTTGCACTGTTTGGGCGACGCAGACGGGCATTTAATGCCTTTGTCCCCTGCCGTCAGGGTTAGGTATGATACACTGTACAAGTAGTTGTACCAACCGCAAGACTTTTCCATTTTTACCCTGGTCTACGTTGCCACCTGTCGGTGACCCCTTGGGCATATAAAAGAAGGCCCATGCGCAACGTAGACGGGGGTTGGAGGCCAGAAAACACTCACGCTCGGTCTCGTTAGCAGCTAGTGTGTACTGTAGCACTCAGCGCTCCGGAGCAAGAACACAATACAATCAAACATGCAGCAGTAGGAGTATTATCTCTCCGGAGAGCTCCGAAGCTAGGTAAATCGCTCGTGTGCTTCGCCTCGATCTGCTCTTCGCGCGACCTCCACCCCCCGCCGAACCGAAAGGGGCCTGGTCCGCCGGCCCCATAGGTGTCTGTGGGTCAGCTTTTCCCCGGCATCTTTGGCGCGCCAGGTAGGGGGCGTCGAGCCTGTGTGAACCTGATCCGGCATTCACACGAGCTAGATCTTCATCTTCTTTATCGACATGGCATCGAAGAAGAAGGCTTCGGAGGTGGCTACTCCGTCCACGTCGATCCCGCCACCACCGGAGCAAACGGGTGGTGGGGTAGACGCCGGCGGAAGAACGGGCGTCGACGAGGGAGCTCATGGTGCTGCCAGGTCCAAGGACAAGGCTGCGCAGACCTCGGCATCTGTACATGCACCGTGCCCATCTCAGGAGGCGCAGGACCGACATCGTCATGGTACTCGCGGTACCATACGTTCGTTGGACCAAGATCGAGCTGGTGAATCTCGGGGTGCTCAAGACCAGCATGCACGCCAACATGTTGGCACGAGCAAGACACGGTCACCCGGACGGGATACTGCTCCTTCTAACATAGTTGGAAGTCCGAGCATATCCCGCTCCTCGCACCGTTCGCCACTGCCACCCACCACTCCAGCAGAAGCTTTGGCATGAGCTCAACTGCTCCTGGATTACCCTCCAACGGTGGACAAGATCGACGAATGGAGGGCCACCATTCAGAGTCTCATCGGTTTCGCCAACGGCGACACCCCACGGCAGCCGAGTACATCGCAGCAGCGGCAAGACTGCCAGGCACGAGCCGATGGCGACAAAACCGGTGGGGGTGCAACCACCATGCACTCTCCACCCCGAAGGCCAAGATCGCCGACTCGCCGGATCTACCTCGACAACGACTCCACCGCGTCATCAGATCCACGAGCTCGTCGCGATCAGCGCCAAGTTCTTCACGAACGACAGCAAGAAGACGCTCGTACTCGCATCGAACATCGAAAAGAAGCGTGGCGTCAATCGTACCAGCGTGCTGGGCCCTCTGTCGACATGCATGCGCCAGGGGAACCAGGTGACTGGCCGTACGCAGTAGGTTGCCCTGCGTTCACTCGTGAGCTGCGGCAAGTCCAGTGGCCGAGCACAAAGAATTTCAAGTCAGACGTACCAGAGAAGTACGATGGCAAGTCGCATCCGTCGGAGTTCCTCAGCATCTACACCATCGCGGTGCAAGCCATCGGGGGACGGGACGACAAGATCCTTGCCAACTACTTCCCGCTGGTACTCAAACCCAACGTCAGGTCCTGGCTCATGTACTTGCCGGATAACTCCATATCCTCTTGGGCAGACCTATGCCATCAGTTTGTCGGCACCTTTACAGGTGGCCACAAACCTCATGGCCAAGAGAGCGACCTTCATTTGCTCGCCCAGAAGGAAGGAGAGCCCCTGCGCAAGTACATTCAGAGATTCAGCCGTGTACAGCACAACATCCCAGATGTCCACCCTGCCGCGATCATCAGCGCGTTCCATCAGAACGTGCGAAACCGCAGGATGCGGGAGGAGATGGTGATGTGCAACATCAGAGACGTCAATGAGCTATATGCCCTGGCCGACAAGTGTGCACGTGCTGAGGAAGGGAGGAAACTTCCCGGAGAGACTACAGGAGCAGGAGGATCTGACAGCGAGGATGCTGCCCCGGCAAAGAAAAACCGGCGGCGGAACAACAGGAAAAGGAAAAGCAAAGATGTGCTAGTCGTTGAGCAGTCCGGCAACGGAGGTGGCGCCAAGGAAGCCAAAGCTGTGGCGGTCGCCGACAAGCAGGACAACACCAACAAGCAGTACTGCAAGATCCACCGCACCAAGGGCCATGATCTCCAGAGCTGCAAGAAGGTCGAGCAGCTTGTCGAGCAGCAGAAGGCTGAATACGAGCGACGTGACAAGGAGAAGGCCCAAGAAGGTACTGGAGGATCCGGCAAGAAGCGCCCTGGCCGGGAAGGACGCCGCGGCAAGGCCAAGCAGCGGCAAGGAGACAGACCTCCCCGCGGCCGCGACAAGGATGAAGATGACGACGACGATGAAGATATGGATGATGACGAGACCAGTGGGCAGAGTTCCAGAAAGCCACAGAGGTCCTGTGCGTTGACGGCAGTGCTTCTCTGCATACTTCACACTGCCAGCTCAAGCAGTGGGTGCGGGAAGTCAATGCGGCAGAACCACCCGTCGAGTCACGCAAGCCTCTGAAATGGTCCAGCACGCCTATCATCTTTGATATTGAGGACCACCCTGATCGCATAACTGCGGTCGGGTGCTTGCTGATGTTGGTTTTACCAACTATCCGCAACCTCAAGGTCACTAAGATGCTAGTTGACGGTGGGGCCGGCTTGAACCTGATCTCCTCCGCGGTACTCCAGAAACTCCAGATCCCTGACAGTGAGCTCGAAGAGATCGGCACATTCCAAGGAATCAATCCGGGAAGGAGCAAGCCGAAGGGAAAGATCACGTTGCCGGTGACATTTGGCAGCGAGTTGAACTTCAGGACTGAGAGGGTCACTTTTGACGTTGCTGACTTTCCATTGCCTTACAATGGGATACTCGGCCATCCAGCGCTCGCGAAATTCATGGCAGCCTCTCACTATGCATACAACATGCTGAAGATGCCAGGCCCGATAAGTGTCATCTCTGTCCCTGGCGACAAGAAGGATGCTCTTATCTGCGCCGACAAGATCTACCGGGAAGCAGCAGCCGCAACAGATCGCAAGTCACTTGCCGCTGAAGCTCCCAGGGGAAAGAAGAAGACGAAGTCCGGCAAGAGTTCTGATGCCCACTCCGGCAAGCGCACCTCTTCGGAGTGCTGCGCTACCGTCGAGGACGCACCATCGAGCTCCACCGGCAAGTGTAAGAAGACAATGGCAGCTCCGCCAGAGACCAAGATAGTGTCCTCCAAGGAGGACGGCACTGGTGGTACCTTCACCATCAGTGCCACTCTCGACCCTAAATAGGAAAGCGCGCTCATTGCTTTCCTGCGGGCGAACGTCGACGTGTTTGCGTGGCAACCGTCTGACATCCCCGGTGTTCCCAGGAAAGTAATCGAGCACCACCTTGCCGTATGTCCTCATGCACGGCCCGTCAAGCAGAAGGTCAGGAAACAAGCAGTGGAGTGCCAAGAATTCATCGCAGAAGAAATCAAGAAGTTGGAAGCAGCAGGCCTTGTCAGAGGAGTGCTCCATCCTACGTGGTTGGCCAATCCTGTAGTCGTGCGCAAGGCAAACGGGAAATGGAGGCTTTGTATCGATTTCACCGATGTCAATAAAGCTTGTCCCAAAGACCCATTTCCCTTGCTGCGCATTGACCAGATTGTTGACTCCACGGCCGGATGTGACTTGCTTTCATTTCTTGACGCATACTCAGGATACCATCAGATCTTCATGGCAGAAGAAGATGAAGAGAAGACCGCATTCATCACTCCGTGTGGCACATACTATTTCGTACGGATGCCTTTCGGTTTAAAGAATGCTGGTTCAACATTTGCAAGGGCAGTCCATCACGCTTTTGAGCCAAAAATGCACAGAAATGTGGAAGCCTACATGGATGACATAGTGGTCAAGAGCAAGGACAAGGCTACTCTGATTCAAGATTTAGACGAAACCTTTGCAAATCTGCGCAAGATCAACCTCAAGCTTAACCCCGAGAAATGTGTGTTTGGAGTCCCCTCCAGCAAGCTTCTCGGGTTCTTCGTGTCTCAGCGGGGAATTGAAGCCAATCCCGACAAGATCAAGGCCATTGAGCAGATTGAAGCACCAAAGCGCGTCAAGGATGTACGAAGACTTGCCGGTTGCGTGGCTGCTCTCAGCAGGTTTATCTCTAGGTCTGCTGAGCGCGCCCTGCCATTTTTAAAAATATTGAAAAAGGCAGGTCCAATGAAATGGACTCCGGAAGCGGAGGCTGCGCTGTAGGACTTAAAGAGATACCTGTCCTCCACTCCAACACTTGTCGCACCTAAGCCACAGGAGAAGTTGCTGCTATATATAGCGGCAACCAATCAAGTGGTTAGTGCTGCGTTAGTAGCGGAGAGGGAGGCGGACGATGAGCCAGCAACCACGGCAGATGCATCCAGCGATAAGCAGGGGACTTCGCCGACAAGCTCTGGTCCCGACAAAGATGGATCTGCAAAGGCCCGTGAGGAGATACAGAAGAGAATGGTGCAGCGCCCAGTTTACTTTGTCAGTTCCCTTCTGCAGGGGGCTAGGTCAAGGTATTCCGGTGTGCAGAAATTGCTTTTCGGCCTTCTCATAGCCTCGAGAAAGTTGCACCATTACTTCCAAGCACATGAGATCACAGTTGTCACTCGTTTTCCGCTGAAGAGGATACTGCAGAATCCAGAAGCAACAGGCAGGATTGTCGAGTGGGCACTGGAACTGTCAAGCTTGGCCTCAAGTTTGAGAGCACCTCAACTATCCAGAGCAGAGCATTGTCAGAATTCATAGCAGAATGGACGCCAACACCAGATGAAGAAATTCCAGAAAAGAGCATCCCGTCAAGGAAGCAAGCAAAGAGTGGCTGATGTACTTTGATGGTGCCTTCTCGCTGCAAGGCACCGGTGCGGGCGTGCTACTTGTTGCACCCACCGGAGAGCACCTCAAGTACGTAATCCGGATGCACTTTCCCAAGGAGCAAGCAACAAACAATACCGCAGAGTATGAAGGTTTGCTTGCCGGTCTCAGGATCGCAGCAGACCTTGGGATCAAGAAGCTCATTGTCAGGGGTGACTCCCAGCTTGTCGTCCACCAAGTGAACAAGAATTATCAGAGTCCGTTGATGGAAGCTTACGTTGATGAAGTGAGAAAGTTAGAAGAGCACTTTGACGGCCTACAGATGGAACATGTTCCAAGAGCTCAGAACGACATTGCCGATGGCCTGTCAAAGTGCGCCGCACTTAAGTTACCTGTGGAACCAGGGATCTTTGTGCTCAAACTGACTCAACCGTCTGTAACGCCATCAACCAGACAGAGCAAGAAGAGGAAGTTGATTTCTGGTGACTATTTTCCGGCAGAGCTCCCCGAAGCCGCCGCCAAGAAGGTCTGCAAGATCAACACCAAGGGTGCTGAGGAGCAGTCTGCTCCGGCAAGCCCTAGGGTTTGTTCCGTTGAAGCAGACGCTCCCGACAAGTTTTGCTCCGGCAAGCTTGCCGGGGAACGTCAAGCTCCGGCTGAGCCGCAGGTTCTCGCCGTAGAAGCGGATGTTCCCGCAGCAGCATATGTGCCTTTAGTCCTTGTTGTCGAGCCGCAAGCTCCAGCATGGGCACAGCAGATTGTCCGTTTCCTTCACACAGGAGAACCTCCCGAAGAGCAAGAAGAAGCGGAAAGAGTAGCCCGGCAGTCAAGTATGTACCAGTTTGTCGACAACACACTGTACAGAAGGAGACTCAACGGTGTGAAATTGAAGTGTATTCATCGGGAAGACGGACAAAAGCTGTTGGTAGAGATACATGGAGGCATATGTGGTCACCATATTGGCGCAAGAGCACTTGCCGGCAAAGCATTCCGGCAAGGTTTGTTTTGGCCGACAGCCCTCCAGGATGCAACTGCACAAGTAACCAAGTGTGAAGCGTGCCAGTTCCATTCCAAGCAGATACACCAGCCAGCTCAAGCTCTCCAGACGATCCCCTTATCCTGGCCATTTTCGGTCTGGGGGCTCGATATCCTCGGCCCTTTTCCCCGAGTTGTCGGGGGCTTTGAGTACTTGTACGTTGCAATCGACAAGTTCACAAAGTGGCCGGAAGTGGAAGCAGTGAGGAAGGTGACAACACAGTCAGCAGTCAAGTTCTTCAGGTCGATTGTTTGCCGCTTCGGGATCCCTAACAGGATCATCACCGACAACGGCATGCAATTCACGAGCCGCACCTTCATGCAGTACGTCCAAGATCTTGGCGCCAAGGTCTGCTTCGCTTCTGTTGCTCACCCGAGAAGCAACAGTCAAGCGGGGAGGGCAAATGCTGAAGTGCTGCGCAGGCTCAAGACCAGGACTTTCGACAGGCTGCGCAAGTGCGGAAAGAACTGGATTGAGGAGCTGTCGGTGGTTCTTTGGTCAATCAGGACGACGCCAAATCGAGCCACTGGCCAGACACCTTTCGCTCTAGTCTATGGAGCAGAGGCAGTTCTCCCCACGGAACTCGTATACGGGTCACCTCGAGTGCTCGCTTATGATGAGCTTGAGCAAGAGCAGCTGCGTCAAGATGACGCGCTGCTCCTTGAGGAAGACCGTCTTCAGGCTGCTGTACGAACTCCTCGATACCAGCAAGCTTTGCGCCACTACCATAGCCGCAAGTTAATGCCAGAAGTCTCGAGGAAGGCGACCTTGTTCTTCAGTGCGTTCAGTCCGCCAAGAATTCCAACAAGTTGACGCCGAAGTGGGAAGGCCCTTACCGGGTGAAACGAGTCACTAGGCCTGGCGCTGTCCGCCTTGAGACCGAAGATGGCACTCCGGTGAGCAACTCCTGGAACATTGAGCATCTTCATAAGTTTTACCCGTAAGGCGCGGTTGCTGGAACCTGTTCTGGCAACCACCTTTTATACAAGTCTTGCCGCTGTTGCATGTAATCCTTTGTACAGAGCCGGGCGCAGACCCCGTGCATAAGTAAAGCTCATGTGCTCCGCACATCTTGTCAATTTCATGCTTTCTATTTTTTGCATGTGTTATCTAACACTTTGTGCAGCACCTACCCCCGGTAAGCAATAACGAGCCGTAAGGCTCCATATCTTTATTTTCTCTTCTTTCTCTTTCTCAAAGAAAGGAAGGTTCCCACGCCCACAAGTTTGCCGGGGGAAAGGAGAAGATAATGGTGTGGACCGGGCATCGTTCAAGAAAGTTTCGCCTTACCGGGATGCAAACGACAGAAAAGCTAAGTTGCCAAAGTTTGAGCAATCAGTTTTAAAAATTTTAAGTTATCTTCCTCGAACAAACGTGCTTTGTATGGAAAACCTGTGCGCGGAGGAACCAACTCGTAGCTAGTTGCGCCCTTACTTTGTTTCGAGTCTGCTCAACAACTTAAGTGAGCTGCGACTAGTTGCGAGAAGGTTTCTTGTCGGTAGCGGCACCGCCAGCAGGCTGCTGACGTCCCGCATTCAGTGCTCGCGGCTAAGGTGCCTGCACCGACAAGTTCCCTAAAAGCGTAGGGCAAAAACATACAAAGGAAGGGATCAAGTAAAGGAAATAACATAGCAATCGATACCCAAGATAAAGTTATATTACAAGATAGCTTGTCGCAGCTCTAATAGATTGTTCTCGTAACATGACCAGCAGCGGCAAGAAAAGGAGAAAACGGGTGGCCTAATCTACGCGATCGCCATCAACCCTCTTGATCTCGCTCACCTTGTCCACAATGGGTGCGACAAGGGTCTTGAGCGCTTCCAGATCAGCATCCGGCGGCAGCTTCTTGAGGACATTGGTGAGGTTGAGGCCCGGGTTGCAGAAGGCCACCTTCACCTACACCTTTTGAAGAACTCCCGCGCAGATCGTGCGCGACTCATCGGCCAGCTGCTTTGGGATCCTCTCCCGGAGTCGCTGGAGGGCCGTCGCCATGCCTTTGAAGAACAAGCTGAGCTTGGCGCTGGGCTGGAGGTTCTCATCGGAGGGATACCCAAAGTCCTCCATCCCCAGCTGCGCCAGCTCACTGTCGATGGCTGCGGCAACATCCGCGAGACCCTCCATCCAGTGCTCCACATTCTCCCTAAAGGTGTTCTGGGTGGCAGCAGCACTCGCCAGCAGCGCCTCGTCGGCCTTGATCTACTTCTTCAAGGCCGCCTCCTGTTCCCTGGCGCCGTCCAGCGTCTTGGTCAAAGTAGCCAGCTTCAACTCAAGATCGGCGTTGGAGTCCTTGGCGGCACTGAGCTCCTTGCCCTTCTCGGCGAGACTACCTTGCAGCTCGCCAAGAGTGTAGGCGTCCTTCTCGCGCTCACGCTTGAGCGCGGCAAGCTCTTCGCCGCTCGCCTTGAGATCGTCCTCCAGCTGCGCCACCTTCGTCTCCAGCTCCTTCCTGGCGGCCTCGGCAGCTGCGGCAGCATCCTCTGCTTCCTTGAGAGCCCCGCCAAATGTTTGCTCGCGCGCAGCAAGCTCCTCCTCATGGCTGTCAAGATTAACCTTCCGCTGCGCCAACTCGCCCTCCCGCGCAAACAGCTCCTCGGCGGCAAGCCGCTGCTGCTCTTCAACTTCAGCCTTCTTGAGGAGGAAGACTTTCCGCTCCTCGGCGAGTTGCTCCCGCTTCTCTGCCAGGGACCAGAGAGCTTCCTGGTTGCGACCCCGGAGCTCCTCCGCACGCTTCTCGATGTCCACTCCCGCCTGCGCGACAAGCGCTTCTCGAGATTCCACCTTGGTCTGCCGAGCGCGGTAGAGCAACACCAGCTTCCGCAGCAGCTGCTCCTCCTCAGACTCGCCGCTGCTGCTGCTCGGCGCATCAACCAGCGTCAGCCCAGCGGAGGCGAGCACCTCTCCATCCAAGATTTCTCCTTCGACCGGCGCCCTGGAGCTTGACGCCCAGGGGAGCTTGATAAAGACGCCATCGCCGGCCTTCAAATAGGCGCCAGGCTGGGGCTCTTCGGAGCCTGACGCTGCGGCGGCGGCGGGGGGATCGGCGGTCGGTGTAGCGCCTGATGCTCCTGTGGCCTCGGAGCCGTCAGTAAGATCGCCAGATCCCTCGCCAGCTTCTGCGGCGGCAGCTTTGGCGGCCTCTTCGCCGGTAGAATCTTCAGCGCCAACTGCTTCTTCAGTGGCAGCGGCGTCGTCAGTGTTGCCGCGTGTGTTCTCCTCGCCGGCAACCTCGGTCTCCATCGGCTCCGTGACAAGTGGATCTGAAGGCCAGAAGAGGGAGAACAGTCAAGCAAATATTCAAAAAGAAAATCAGAAGAAGAAGAACCCAAGGGAAGTTTTCAAGCAAGAGGATTACCTGCACTGGGCTATTCAGTCGTGGTCTCCACCACCGGGGGGTCGCTGGTGCTGTCCCTTGCCAGAGAACTCTCCCTTGCCGGAGACTTCTCCCTTGCCAGAGAACGCTCCCTTGCTGGGGAACCATCCCTTGGCGGTGTAGTCGAAGCAGATGACATGTCGGGGGCGGCTTCCGAGCGCTCCTGGTGAGGCTGCTCTGCTCCTACACAAACCAATAGTCAGATCTCAGCAAAGAAAGAGCACCCATGCGCGCCTAACAGCGGAAAGTAAACCATATACTTATGCTGGGGGCTGCGCTGGGGGCTGCTTTGGGGAATGGTTGCTGGGTTCGGCAAGATGGTCTCGGACACACCACCCACTGTCGCGGTGGGTTCGTCCTCGATGACAATCACCGAGACCTTGGCTCTCTTCGCCGCTCTCTGGGCCAGAGTCTTGAAATGGAATGGGTTCAGAGTAAAAGCAAATCAGATACAAGACAAAACAGCAAGAATTGAAGAACTACAAGTACAACAAAGAATCTTACTCTTATTCTTCCTCGTCGGAGCTGAGAGCGGAGAGGTCGAAGTCCGGCCCACCTCCAGTGCGACGAGGCGGAGGAGTAGGTTCCCTTAGCCGCTTGGCGGGGGCAGCGGCAGGAGCAGAAGCGGTGGTCTCGGAGGACCCCGCTCCAGTTGTCGCAGTGGCGTGAGGTGCTCCCGCGGCAACAGCGCTTGTCGCGGTGGAGCGTGTCACGCGGCGCGGCGGCTGTTGACCCGTTTACCGCCCCGCTACGTCCCCGGCCTTATGGAGACGCCTTCTTGGTGGGGCTGGGGGCTCTGCTTGCGGCGGGCTATCTGAAGATGAGGACGAAGAGGAGTCGGTCTTCAACGAGCCGCTCGCACCCTCGGCAGGCTCGCTCGACTCGGCTTCAGGCTTGGCAAGCTCTCCCTCGCCGGCAAACTCCTCTCGCTCGGCAAGGCTTGCCGCCTCTGCTGCCTCTGCCTCCTCCACGGTGAATCCAAACTCGCCCGTGGCGGCGGCTGCCGCCGCCTCTTCCGCCCTAGTGGCGATGCGCTGCATCTCCGCATCGGTGGTGTCGCGGGTGAGGCTTTTCTGCTCATCGGAGCGGACCAGCACTTCTACCAAGCCATCAAAGAACTCCTGCACGACGTTGTCTGCAGGCTCTTGCCAAGTTGGGACAATTCCATGCGAATCGCACAGCGGCATCATTGCACGGATGCGGTCGAGCGAGGAGTTGTTGCACAACGGAACGACACCCTTCGGCAACCTGAACCATTCGGGATGTTGAGGGTCGTGCTTGAACAGTTCCTTGAGCATCGTATCCAGTTCCAGGACAGTGAAGTTGAAGTTGAGGCCCGGGCGCAGCCTCATGATGTCCGCCGCACCCCCGAACTCCGAGGCGGGTCTCCTCCTCTCCTGCAGGGGGGCGATGCGGCAGCGAAGAAAATCTGCGCCAACAGCGCCTACAGTGAGCCCGGCAAGCCTAAGGTGCAGGATCCGGGTGACGGCAATCTTCAGCCTATCGTCTTCCGGAGCCACGTTGCTCCAATCATTGCCGCGCGCTACTGGGGCTTGGCGCTGGGCGGTAAACGGCTGCGGGTTCTCCTCGACAATCCAGCACCAGTCTGCCCTCCATTCCTCCCACTTGCTGTGGAGCTCTCCCTCCAGATAAGCTTCCTTCTTGCCGGCTCTCGAGATCCAGGCGATTCCGCCGGATAAAGGCTCTCCTCTCTCAACTCGGGGCATAAAGAAGTGGTGAAAAAGAGCTACATTTGGATGGACTCCGACAAAGTTTTCGCAGAGATGTGCGAAAACTGCCATGGTCAGAACGGCATTGGGGGTGAAGTCAAGGAGGTGGAACCTGTAGGTGTTCATAATGTCGCAGAAGAATTCAGAGAAAGGCGGGCAGAGCCTGCAGTAGAAGAACAACGCGAAGAAGGGATATCCATTCGGAGCCCGTTCAGAAGCGGCGGCGGAGAGTACCTTCGTGCGCGGATGCGCTCTCGTCTCCGTCGACCAGAAGAGGTAGTAGTACTCCCTCAGCTCCTTCGCGGCGAGCTGGGGGGGAAGGTTGTCCGCTCCCTTCGCGGCGCCACGAGCCGCTACGCCTCGGTCGACTTTCGGAGCCATGGCGGAGGTGGTGGGGAAGATCGACGGCGTTGGTGGTGCTGGTGGCGATGGGGGGCGGAGCGCTGCTCTCTTTGGGAAGAAGGGGGGAGCGGCGGAAGTTTCCGAGATTGGAACAGCAACTGGCGAGATGGGGGAACTACCCCTGTTTCCCCTGCTTATAAAGAGGGAGGGGGCGGACGTTCCGCCTTTCCGAATAAAGAGACCCCCCACGATCTCTCCCACGACGCCGCACTCGACGCGTGCCGTTAGGGGAGGGCGCGGTGGATACGGAGTAAGATACGGCATAACCCAGGCTGCGCGTGCCCGTGCCCTGTTTTGGGCCTGGCCCAACAGCGCTCGGCACCATGTGTGGCCAGGCCCGCGGGCTCCTGTCGGTGTACTAGAGTAGGGGTACCCTAGTATCCCGAACTTGTGCACGGGCAGTCGCAGCACCCCGCGGCAAGGCTTGCCGGGTGATCGCCAAGGTCCTCCGTGGTTCATTTTCGAGCCATTCAAGAACAAAGTATTCAAGCCAAGGAGACAAGGCCCGGCAAGAGGAGCTTGCCAGGAAGGCCAATCGAGGCATCTCAAGGAACTTGCCGCGACGCGCCACACGTCCCGGCAAGGCCCGGTGAGCGACAAGCTTCCGGACGCGACAAGACAACGACCGCGGCAAGGTGCTTGCCGCGGCAAGCTACCACTCTGTACCCGCGCTCCAGCACATCCACCAACGTGTCGCCCTGGGACATTTCCAGGTGCGCGTGGCAAGAGGATGTGCAGCCAGTGGTGCAAGGTGGCAAGCGACGCTGACAAGATTGCCATCGTGGCAAGCGGTGGCGCCCCTGACGGTCCCTTTTTGCACTGTTTGGGCAACGCAGACGGGCATTTAATGCCTTTGTCCCCTGCCGTCAGGGTTAGGTATGATACACTGTACAAGTAGTTGTACCAACCGCAAGACTTTTCCATTTTTACCCTTGTCTACGTTGCCACCTGTCGGTGACCCCTTGAGCATATAAAAGGAGGCCCATGTGCAACGTAGATGGGGGTTGGAGGCCAGAAAACACTCACGCTCGGTCTCGTTAGCAGCTAGTGTGTACTATAGCATTCAGCGCTCCCGAGCAAGAACCCAATACAATCAGACATGCAGGAATAGGAGTATTATCTCTCCGGAGAGCTCCGAAGCTGGGTAAATCGCTCGTGTGCTTCGCCTCGATCTGCTCTTCGCGCGACCTCCGCCCCCCGCCGAACCGAAAGGGGCCCGGTCCGCCGGCCCCATAGGTGTCTGTGGGTCAGCTTTTCCCCGGCAGCAAGGCCTCTGTATCCACGAGATCCAATATAGACCCCGTTCTGGCACCCTGTCGGAGTAGTGAATCATCACCGGTGGCCATCTTCATCATCCCGGTGTCCACCATGATGAGGAGGGAGTAGTTCACCCTCGAGGCTGAGGGTTTGCACCAGTAGCTATGTGTTTGATATCTCTCTCTTATGATCTATATCATGGGCTTTGTTAATATTGTCGGATCATATGATGTTTCTCCCCTCTATACTCTTGTTATGATGAATTGAATCTTTACCCTTCAAAGTTTTGTCTTGTCGGATTGAATATTCAGAGATGAGAACACATGATATAGCTCTTGGAATATGATTACTTGAGTTGACAATGAGGTATCTTATTGATTCACTTGATATGTGTTATGGCATTCAACTCGCGGATTCCCGCGGTGATATTGGGGTAATCTATGCATAGGGGTTGATGCACGTTTTTCTCCGACGGAAACTTTGGGGTCTCTTTATAGTTCTTTGTGTGGACTGAGTATTACGAATGCGAATTTGCTTTGGTGTTATTCTAGTACGAACTCTAGGATAGATCGAATGGAAAAAATACCTTTGTGTTATTTTAGTACGAACTCTTGAAAGACCGAACAGAAAGAATAGCTTTGAGGTGGTTTCGTGACCTACAAACAATTCCTATCTTTTGTTCTCCGCTAATAGGAACTCAGGAGTGATTCTTTATTGCACTTTGAGGGATAATCATATGATCCAACTATGTTAGCATTGTTGAGAGGTTGCCCTAGTGAAATTACGGACTCTAGGCCTCATTTTCAAGCATTACAACATCGTTTTTGTGCCCGTTTACTATTTTCTACCTTACTGTTTTTATTTATTCATATTATAAAAATATATTTCTACCATCTATATTACACTTTTATCACCATCTCTTCACCAAACTAGTGCACCTATACAATTCACCATCTCTTCTCCAACAAGTTCTATAGCTGCAAGATGGAGGAGAACAGTTCTGTCAGTGAAACATAATCACTTGACTCAGCTGGGAGTTAATCTTCTAGATAATTGTGTCATTGACAGATTTCTTCAATCACTGCCACCAAGCTATAAAGGCTTCGTGATGAACTATAATGCAATGCTCAAAGCTGCGGAGGTAGAAATCAAGAAGGCGCATCAAGTGTTGATGGTTAATAGGACCACTAGTTTCAAGAAAAAGGGCAAAGGAAAGAAGGGGAACTTCAAGAAGAATAGCAAGCAAGTTGCCACTCCCAGTAAGAAACCCAAAGCCGGACCCAAGCTTGAAACTGAGTGCTTCTACTACAAAGGGACTAGTCACTGGAAGCGGAACTGCCCCAAGTATTTGGCAGATAAGAAGGATGGCAAAGTGAACAAAGTTATATTTGATACACATGTTATTGATGTGTACCTTACTAATTCTTGTAGTAGTGCCTGGGTATTTGATACCGGTTCGGTTGCTCATATTTGTAACTCGAAATGGAGAGTACAGATTAAACGAAGATTGGCTAAGGACGAGGTGACGATGCGCGTCAGGAATGGCTCTAAGGTCGATGTGATCGTCATCGGCACGCTACCTCTACATCTACCTTCGGGATTAGTTTTAGACCTTAATGATTGTTCTTTGGTGCCAGCGTTGAGCATGAACATTATATCTAGATCTTGTTTAGTGTGATATGGTTATTCATTTAAATAATAGAATAATGGTTGTTCTATTTTTATGAGTAATATCTTTTATGGTCATGCACCCTTGAAGGGTGGTCTATTTCTGTTGAATCTCGATCGTGGTGATACACATATTCATAATATTGATGCCAAAAGATGCAAAGTTGATAATGATAGTGCAACATATTTGTGGCACTGGCGTTTAGGTCATATTGGTGTAAAGCGCATGAAGAAACTCCATGCAGATGGACTTTTGGAATCACTTGACTAGGAACCATTTGATACTTGCAAACCATGCCTCATGGGAAAGATGACTAAAACTCCATTCTCTGAAACAATGGAACGAGCCAATGACTTATTGGAAATAAGTCATACCGATGTACGCGGTCTGATGAGTATTGAGGCTCATGGTGGTAACGTTATTTTTTGACCTTCACACATGATTTGAGCAGATATGGGTGAGGGAGTCCTGGATTAGGGGGTATCCGGACAGCCGGACTATATACTTTGGCCGGACTATTGGGCCATGAAGATACAAGACTCAAGACTTCGTCCCGTGTCCGGATGGGACTCTCCTTTGCGTGGAAGACAAGCTTGGCAATCCGGATGTTAGATCTCCTTCTTTGTAACCGACTCTGTGTAAACCCTAGCCCCCTTCGGTGTCTATATAAACCGGAGGGTTTGATCCGTATAGGAACAATCATAATCATCATAGGCTAGCTTCACTACAAAAAAATACACTTCCGTGATGATACATGTTTGTCATAGTAGGTCGCGTTTTTTGTCATGCATGTACATCCATGACAAATTCATGACAGAATCAAGATAGTCATACATGTGCTATCGTAGAAGTGTTCCATGACATTACCAAAATTATCATCACGGAAGTGTCCACTTCCAGGACGATAAATCGCGCGTCACATAAGTGCTTTCGTCAAGGGTGACCGACACGTGGCATCCACCGTAACGGAACGCCGTTAAGCTATCGGGTCGGGTTTTGGATCCGATAACCCGTTAACAGCCCCGACCAATGGGGATTTTCCACGTGTAAAATCATCATTGGCTAGAGGAAACACGTGTCGGCTCATTGTTGGGACAGATGTCATCCACTCATTGGACAGAAGGCGCCTATGATACGTCGACATGTGGCACGGCCCAATAGAGGCCCATTCCTGTGAAAAGGCCGGCCCGTTTGACTTGGTCAAAAGGTGGTCAAAAGGTGATGGGCCGGCCCACGGAAAGCCTGTTAACGGCATGTTCGCATATAGCCCATTTACAGCCCACTAACCCAAGGCCCGTTACGCCCTATCTGAATTAGGTCCAGTAGCGTCATCTGGGCCATCCAATATGATTCCAGCCCGTTTTCACTTCTGGGCCATGTATGGCCCATGACGTCTTTCGACCCATATGAGGCCCTATGTAACTCTTGGCCTATTAACGGCCCGTGGTGAAACTGGCCCGCAATGAACAGTGTTTTACTTTAGACCCATTAACGGCCCGTGGTGAAACTGGCCCGTAATGAACAGTGTATCACTTTATACCCATTAAGGGCCCGTTATTCAGTTGGGCCGTTTCCAGCCCATGTTATCTTTCGGCCTTCTCAGAGCCCATTTATTCTTGGGCTCATTTGCAGCATTCAGTTACTTACGGCCCGTTACAGTCATTTTCTGCTTGTGGGCCAAATTCAGCCCGTCGTCACAATCGGCCCGTTTGTGGTCCGTTAGTCTGTTGGGCCATTTTCATAGCATCACCAAATACGGCCTATTAACGGCCCGTTATGGTCAGCCAATAAAACGTGTGATTTCCATTATAGGCCCATCTACGGCCCATTAAAGGCCAGTACAAGACCCATAAATGAGTCGGCGGCCCATGGATCCTACGTGACGTAGAAGGCCCATGGATCCTGCGAGACGTAGAAGGCCCATGGACACTGCGAGATGTAGAAGGCCCATGGACACTGCGAGACGTAGAAGGCCCATGGATCCTGCGAGACGTAGAATGCCCATGGATCCTAGAAGACGTAGAAGGTCCATGGTCGGGCGAGTTGGCCCCCGTTTGAACGATATAGCATATTCAAAGAATTATCCTACTCAATACTATCACCTCTAAAAAGCATACACTATACAACAAAGAGATCAAGGCATAGAAAGGTAGAATAATCCTACACTATACAATAAAGAAATTACAGCCGATTATACCCACTGGGCATCATGGTACGGCACAGGTGATAATAAAGCATAGACAAATAGCAAATTACATACACTGGGCAAATACGGCTCATACATCATGGACGCGCATCAACTTAACTCCATTTGAACTATAATCTCTTCAGAAAATAGGATTGGCCGGATTCAGATAGCACAAATTTCAGTCTGCAAAATCCCCAATTCCTTCATGGTTACCTCGGTGTCTTGTTCCATTTTTTTGACTCCTGCATCCAATACCTGCATGTCCAGTCTCAACTTGTTGATTATACGTTGACAATCATGTACACGTTGTCTTACCACCTCTAGTTGATGCTCGAGAACATCAGCACATTCCAATTCCAATCCATAATCATTCAGTAACGGCCATGCCGCACTGCTCGCAGATTCTTGTGTTGATGTCACTTCATCCTGAAATGTTTCTGTAAGTACACATGACTAGGGCAAAAATATAGTTACAACAGTGAAGCGAACAAGACACTATTTTGTACTACATGGCAAAACAGGACTACCAATAATGTTGCATGTCACTTTCACAAAAAAAATGTTACATGTCATGAAGCATAAGCGTGTGATATTTTAAAAATTATAAAAAAGATAGTCTGTGCAGCCTGCATACAGAAATCCCTCTTAGCTCACCAGAGGAGCATGATGTTGGGGCCCAATCGAAAACACATACAAGTTACAAATTTAGACAACACGTTGCATATAAGTAAGCAAGCAGTTGACCATTCTGTACCTCAATTAAAGTCTTAGGGAGCATAATGAACAGCAGAGGGTTTCATACAAACATACTACAACAGGCAAAACTATGCAATCATTAGCGTAGTATAAACTAGATTGTGAGCCTCATGCAATAATAGTTGGTTAATAGACTTCAAAGCTTCAGGCACACTTCGGCAGAGTAATTAAATGGTAACACCTTTAATTATGTCAACTAATAGTGATACAAGTACCGAACATCAGGCATAATCATTTGGGCATCTCATTAAGTGAGGACAAATAAAGCAATTGAAAAGAGAAAATTAACTATGCCTGAAACAAACAAGGAATTGAACTGTTGAGTTGCATACAGTGACTTACCTTAGCAGGTTGAAGAGGCTCAGCGCAGCTCCTACTTCTCTTGCAAGGCTCCTTCCTAACATCTTGTACTTGGAAATCCTCAATCTTATCTTCATTGCACCCCCTCTGCAAGGTGACACAAACTAGTTACTCGTCTCCTTGGAAGATAAATATGCATCATTTCCAGTCTGTGAACACAAAAGGATGAGATTATAACAAAACAACACCACATAATGAAGCATGCCGCATCTCTTGCACTTGCACACAATGAAATGAGCATTTACTATGTCTGCACTATGTAAAAACTAGGCATACCTTCGAACTGGATCTCCAGGTACTCTTGGAGAGCCTACTGTAGTGTACAGCCAAACCTTTATTCACCTATGAGTTAGAAAAGGCCCCACTACAGCAGCCCTTAGTGTTTAAATCGTTGACAAGTTCGATTGGAGTGTTAGGTCAAGAACAACAAGTAATCAAAGCAAACAGTCCTAGTATGGCTGGCTGATGCAAACAAGCAATTGAACAGATGTGTGAACAAATCTTACATATCAAGAAAAGAAGCAAAGAAGGAGGCTTAAAGACCATCACTTGACTAACCAGATTTAAGGGGCATTTAAACATCATGTGCAACGTATGAACTAACATAAACATTGCATATTCCAGATTCTACAATGGAATACACATGTATTAGGTTATGTCATGTATGATGATGCCTAAATGTACAGATAGCAGGCAGGAGTGATTCATCATTGCACGCGCAATTGAATTGCAGGTTAAGGGCCAGTTCGATTCCGCCTTTTTAGGGTATATTGTCAAAATAAGCCATAAAAGATGTAAAGAAGTCATTTTTGAGTTATGGGCATGGGCTTAACTAATTTTGCTTTGGAGGGGGGTGTTTCGGGTAGAACCTCACTAAAAATTGAAGGGAAGGGGAATAGTGAAATGAATCTGTTGTCTGCCTATATTACACTCAAAATGCAACTGCTGACGCCTGTGTCACACCTGACCCTCAAGTAAAAACAAACACGCAAGCATTCATTGCCCTGCCCGCTTGCATCTCCTCTCCCCTTTCGCTCTACCTCGATCCCCTGCATGCAGCACTAGGGTTCCTCCAGCGAGCCATCGCCACTGGTCCCATCTGGCATGGTCCTCGACGATGCTATGTCCAGCTAGGCTACATGGCCGGTGGGTAGGGGCAAATCTCCCTAGCTGCTCCTCCCTCTGGCGCCGCCCCTCATTCTCATGGTCTCCAGCAGCTGCTCCACTGTGGTTCGTCCAACGCACTACTCCGGCGGACGCTACACAACTATGGCTGATGCCACACTGCGGCAGAAGGCACCTTGTTCCCCCTCCCCTCCTCCCAGGCCATGGCCTTGAGGTGCTGTTGAAGGATGAGCTCATCCAACAAGGTGAGTATCTCCTTTGATTTTTTGCCAAATTTTCATTCTGATCCACTATACGATGAATTGCTATGAGCTTCTTCTGCTGCTGCTATATGATGCATTGCTATGACCTGCTCCTGCTGCTGCTATATGATGAATTGCTATGAGTTGATGCTGCTGTATGATGAGTTGCTATGAGCTGCTGCTGCTGCTACATGATGAATTGCTATGAGCTGCTGCTGCTATATGATGAGTTGCTACAAGCTGCTCCTGCTGCTGCTATATGATGAATTGCTATGAGCTACTCCTACTGCTGCTATATGATGAATTGCTATGAGCTGCTGCTGGTATATGATGAATTGCAGACTGCTGCTGTTGTATGATGAGTTGCTATGAGTTGCTGCTACTGCTATATGATGCTTTCAGGTGGTGCTCCTATATGATAATAACCAGCCATTTGGACCATCGAATTTCAACAAATAATTGTTCTTCATTTAAATGTGGGTCATGCGTTCTTCGTTTAAATTAGGCAATGGCATCTCTATGGAGAACATTGACCAAAGTAGATTGTGCCAAGTAGATGGTATCATTGTATTTGCATTTTGAGCAAATAGTGATGGTCTGTTTGCAAGTCAAATTAGTTTCCATATGTGCAGCAAAATGAAAAATATATATAATGCAATCTAGACTTTCCACTGATCATACCAAAGATAAGCTGAAAACGCAATGAAAAGAACTGGTTGACGTATTACATGGAGCTTATATTCACAGGTGTTTATTTTCTTAGGATAACTCGTAATAACTGTCCCTAAGAAACTTGGCTAATAGAACTGGCATACAAATAACATGTCATAATGATTGCTATGGAGGAGTGACGTACCATAGCACACTGTATAGGCTCACCGCTGCCTCTCCTTTTTTTGCGATGTTCCATGAAATTGCCACATACATCTTGTACTTTTTCATTGTGTAACCCTATCTGCAAGTTGACACGGCTAATTTCAGACATCTCTACATGATACTACATTGCATATCCCTTGCGCATATTTAAACCACCAATTAACGATTGTGTGCGTACCATAAACTAGCCATGACTCTGTATGCTGGACTGGCAGGCACTCTAAGGGAGCCTAATGTAGTGCACTGGAATTCCTACATGCCACCTACGATTTTGTGTAATGTACTACCCCTGTTCCTAAATATATGTCTTTGTAGAGATTCCAGTATGGACCACATACACATGTATATAGATGCATTTTCGAGTGTAGAATCACTCATTTTGCTCCGTATGTAGCCTATAGTGGAATCTCTAGAAAGACTTATATTTAGGAACAGAGGTACGAGGTAGTATCATGTATGACATCTACATATCTAATTTAGCAGCCAGTAGTAGAAATCATTGTCTGCACAAAGGGATTACTGGTCAAAAATCCTAGCAAAGCACGCTGGCAGGCACACAACAATACAAGAGAGAGAGACGCGCTTACAAGATCATAGCAATGCCTCAGTCCAGGATCTTGGTTGGCCAAGCTGTTAGATCCAGAAGAAACATCGTCCTTGTAGTTTTTGCCAGCTGCATAACAGGTAACAGCGACCAGTTAGTATATTTTAAGTACATCGGGCAGGTGATGATGGACGGGTTTAAAGGTGACAAGTACCTAGGCCGTGGCGGGTGCTTGGCATCTCTCCAGACGGTGGGAATCAGGTTAGAAACGTCGAGGGTGATGATGTTGCACTGGCTGTCGAGGTCCGGTAAGGAGATCTAGAACCGTCGAGTAGGGTGTTTGTGGAGCGGCTCCGGTAGGGTGGACTACGGTGTGCGCGAAGCGGATTTGTGGCCGTGGACGAGGGCGTAGGTGAAGCTGCTCCGGTGGTTGGGTTAAGGATGGTGTCGACGACGCGGATCTGCGGCCGTGGATGG